>NC_067283.1:37130658-37373158 GCF_020740795.1 Apus apus
CAACACATGGGCCATTTCTGTAGACAATCTGACAGCATGTATTAAAGGTTTATCATATGCTTTTTATATTCCTTTAGAGACTTATGATAAAATACACTTATATTCAGTGATGATAAATTTTCCTTCCAGAAGAATTACAACCTAACTGTTTTGTACCAGAACAACTATCTTTTGGCAGCAGATTATTTCTTCATCTTGGTATTACACTGCCTACCTTGTACCATTTGCTCAATCCTTATCACCGGATGGTGTGGACAGCACCTTTACTGATGAACAAGAAAGCAGTACCTTTTATGAAATCAAATGTAATACCATTAACATCTTCAAACATGATTAGTTTAGGCTGAGCCATTTCTCCCACACAGTGTTATAAACCAACTAGGTCTGTTGTAATACATGCACTGATAGAGGTTGATTATTTGATGAATGCCATTTTATTACTCATACTCTTGCTTTCCTTTCCCACTTTTCTTATTTGGAACCCCTATTTGCATAAAAAATGAGCTTATTTAGGCTGCTTTAAGACTTGTAAGTCAAATGAGACCTTACAGACTAAAGTTAGAGGCTGAAGATGCTTAGTCAATCAAGGAGAGAAGTAAGTGCCTTGATGAGGGGCATTCTGTGCTCCTCAGTCTGATTCCTGATGGAGATCTGGTGAAATGGTCAAGGACTGAGAAATGACAGTACATCACTATTGGCTGCAATTCACTATCAAAGCATCCATACCAACATATATTCCTGGAAGTGTGGATTTTGCACCTTATCCTTCAAAATCTATTTATGAAGTCAAACATGAGAACAGAATTATTCTGGAAGCTATAAATGGCACTGATGCTCCAAAGAAAGGTAGCGAGTAAAGCTGAAACCCTGCTAGGCACTGCAATAAATTGGAAGTGATGATTCAGAATTCTCTAATGGCCGTAAGAAAGCCTTAATGCAAACACACTGCTTTTATTATGTTTCCAAAGAAGCAAACAAAAATTCTCAATGAAAGACTGACTTCAAAGAGTATAAACTATTTTAAAAACAAAATTCATGCTACTATATTTCAAAAGCCTTTTTTAAAAAAGAAATGTTATGAACCACAGTATCTTAAAGTGAGGTAATTTTGTTGCATAAGCAGCCTTTCTTAAGGAACATTTCTATGACCCAGTTATGTCTCTGTTTTATTTTTGTAATATTTTTATATGAACTAGGATAAGACTGCAGTTAAACGCTGTTCTTCAATTTATTTTTCCATCTGCTTTTAGCTGCAGGATAGCATATTTTATCACATTTGATATACAGGGTCAAAGGAATAAAAAAATTAACCCTGTATTTTTGCATAAAATGTATAAATAAATTCTGATGCTGCAAGCTCAGCAAGCAGAATATTTTTACTAGTACTATCTTGTGATAACGTTTTTGTAATCTCTTATATTTCAGCTGCTAACAATTGAATGCAGTTTTCTACGTTATTAACACAGTTCTTCAAATCACAGGGAAAAATCCAGTATCTGAGCAAAAGAGGATAAAAGGTCACATTTTCAGAAGGTAATCTTTTCACACATACAAGAGGCAATAGGCCAAGTCACTTAGCTTTTCAGAGCTAATCAAACTGCACAATTTCAGCATAGTGGTTCTTTTTAGATGTAGGTGGTGCTAAAACGATCCTCAGCTTGGGAACACATCCAAGATACATACACACTCCCAAACACCTCCCCCTGCTCACCCCACCTCCAGTTGATTTGAACATAGACATATTTATGAATACTTTTTAAGGTAGCAACCATACTGCTGGGGACAATTATGAAACAAGAGCGAGGTCACAGTAAATCCAACTCAGAGTATGTGACCAAAGTTATGTGGGGAAGAAACAAACTAGTGTCAGCATCAAGCATCTGCTGGTGCACGGACAAAGCGAGCGCCAGAACAAGGAGGCAGTTTTGTAGATCTACTGTTTGTCAAGTCGCCCACTGAAGCAAGCCTTGAAAACAGTGTGTGTGCTGTGGCCATCTGTTTACTTTCCACTAGCAAAACTCTGACTCTTACCACTTCTTTGAAGTCATGGTCAGTGTCAAAAAACAGGTACAGTTATGATGAGCATGCATGTTTTTTTCATTTGTCAAGGGGACAAAAGGAAGGAGGAAGGAAGACTGAAATATGTAATTAGCTTTTTTAAAAAATGGATTACAGGAAAAGGATGTTCATTTATTCAAGTACGTTATACCCCAAAGGGATTACGGTACCAAGGTGCCATGAAAGCAACCTGCCGCAGAAAATTATTTATTTACTTAGCTTTGTAACAGAGCTTCTGCATTGACCCGGACTTAAGAAACTTGTCTCTGCTCTTCCCTCCAGTGACGAAAAAGAGAGTAGTTCAAATGATCTATGATAAAGTGGATTTAAAAGCTCATATACTCTCAAATCACTAACATCACATTGCTAAATTCCATTGCTGATTACTTTTACCTGTACTATACAATCTTATTTAGCCATGTAACCTCTTAACACTCTCCCTGTTCCAGTTGTGTCATGTATTTACTTCCATTTCCTGTACTTTTTCAGGAGCCCCACAATTTTTGATAGGAGTTCTTTCTTTGAAAAGCTTTCAGACTTTCTCTCTTTCAATCTTTCTAAACTTCAAGAGATGTCTCTTACGTTAACTTTTTCTCTTCCTCTGTTGCAGGTCTTAAAAAGGAATATTAAAATTAGAACCCTAAACTATCACAGGTTAGGTACTGTATGATTTATGTATGTGTGTGTCTGGCTTACAATGTGGGCTGCTTTGTAGTAATTCCAGTAAAACATCCTTAGACAGACAAACATTGCATGCAGGACTAAAAAGTCTAGGTAAGATATAGTTATGTGATGAACGTAATGCTGTGTCAGCAGTAGATATTACTAAATAATTGGAAAAACATTCACATAACAGGTGAAGGTATTTGGTATGAAGGTATATGGTATGTTTTTCTACAGAACTTTGAAAAAGCTCAATTAGTTTTTACATTTAAATACTCACTGGGTGTGATAGAAGCATGTGTATGTGTATATTCAACTGAAAGTCCCTGTCAACAAATGGATAAGCTGTTTTTTTAATCCATTGAAATTGAAAACGAACGACAGATTTTTGTGCAAAAGCTAACATTTTTACAATTGTGTCACGTCTTTCACCCCTGAAATGACTGCTCCAGACAGTACACTTTGCTGACAAAAAAGATTGCTCTTGAAAAGTTGTATGTACAACACTTAGAAAAAGAGAGAGAAAAAAAAAAAAGTAAGTTTACTGTCATGTGGGTAGCGTAAGAGACTATAACTTTGGAGAAACGCAAGAAATATTACATCTTCCTCTAAACAAAAGGAATGTATCTTCTGCAGTTAAGTTCAGTATTTCCATAAAGCACATAAAGAGTAATCACCAAAAAAAGTGAAATATTTCAAACTTCTTATTCCACAGAATAACCTGACAAAAGCAGACCACTCACTAATAAAGTGCAACTTAATAAATCATGTGAAATCTTATTTTGTTCAAACCCTTACTAACTCCTAGCACCATCTGTTACCATCAAAACTATATGACAAGATATGATATATAATTAATAGGTAAACAACAATCTAATTAAAATGGACAAATACTCCATGTTCCTGCCATTTGGGAGCTCTAATTACAGACTAAATTTTAAGCTTGAATTAAATATTTAAGCTGGAAAATTAACTTTCCTTCTCGAGCCTTGAATACATTAATACAGATATGTGAAGCGACTTCCTGATGGGAACTTAAACATGTAATTTAGTTTCATCAAAGCAGTTACTAATTGTTAAGCAGCAGTACCTTACCATATGTACACAATAGCTACTTAGAGCCAAAAAGGTGGTTTTAAAGTACCCCTCTGCAACCCTTTCCTGACATAAATATAAAATGTATATACAGCACAGCAGTTTACACTGCACACTGAAAATAAATTACACAGAGACTTCAGCTTTCAATGGGTCTTAGCATGCGTAAGTCTGAACAGATCTAGATAAACAAATGCGTATTTTTGCTGCTGAAGAAACTAAGGAACATCTAGAAAAGTTCATCTATTTTTACATTCTACTTGTTGAATTTTGAACTTGAGAGTAAAAACTTGAAAATTGCCAGAGCCATCTAGGAAAACAAAATGATGAAAAAAACAGGTTTTTTATTTAACTTGATAAGATTATTCAGATTTTCTTAAATACTAATATCAAAAGGACAGAAATATGAATAAAATTGAGAACAGCAGCTTAAATTTATCCAAAATTAATACAGGAGAGTGGATATTATTGTATTAGCAATCTATAAAGTATATTCACCTAGGAATCTGGAATATTTGCATTCTGACCAGTACCCAAATGTTGTGTTAAACAGTGCTTGTCACTCAACAACAGACTTCCCTATGTTAAAGAAAAAAAAACACCAACTCTGCTCTTTATGCAAACCGCAATGCTTTCCAAATACCGCTGAATCGAATCACCTTGCAAAGCATCTCCCTCATCTTACAAATACAGAAAGTGAGGCACAAGGATGCTAGGTGACACCCACAACCATATGTCAAGGCTCCAATGGTGTAAAATACTCCATGCATATGGAACACTACACATTTCTGTGTTCACAAAGAGCTTTTTTAAGGGAGGACACACACGGATTTCAGTACAATTTCAATAAAGAATTGGCTTTCAGAGGTTCACATGGCCCAAGTCAGTGATATACATGAAACTATAATCTAGATTTCTTGAACTTCAGTATGCTCTTTTAATCCTAATATTCACAACAACAACACATTTCGTGCGCTTTACTTCAGATTCAACTACAGAAAAGCAGGACACAGTGTTAAGACAAGTAGTGCAATTTTCTTTTAACTATCCTTGAGATGATAAATTACTTATACAATAAAGAACAGAACAGAAAGAAATTTCAACCGTGTATCTAACCTTGATAATTTTTCTTTGCAGCACAAATAGAGATGACATGAATTACTGGGCTATGACCTCATCAAGGAATTCTAGTGACAGCAAAACCAAACCTCTAATAGTTTGTGATGTCACTACAAGACCTCAAAGTACTTCTCATTCCATAACTCAGAAGAACTTGGCAGCTTCTCAGTTTAGGTAGTTAATGGACTGGAGTTCAGAATATGGTTTAGGGCCTACTCTGCTTCTCCATTGCTTCACTGCAATCCTTTGCCCCATTCCTACAGTACAGTCATAATTTTACTCTTTCTACAGTATAAAAGTACAAGGTATGTAAACCAGAAAAAGAAGATTAAAGAAAGCATACCCCCTGATGAGCAGCAGTGATGAACTAGTAACAACAGACAAGGAGAAGGCTGAGATGCTCAACAACGTTTTTGTCTCAGTCTTTGCTGGCAAACCCTCTCCTCACGGCTCTCAAGTTGATGGCCCACAGGATGGAGACCAGGGAGACAAAGTCCCTCCCACCATAAGTGAAGACAAGGTTCATGATGATCTGAGGAACCTGAACATACACAATATACACACATCCTTCCAGTACCTGAAAGGGGCCTGTAAGAAGGCTGGGGAAGACCTTTTTTACAAGGGCATGTAATGACAGGACAAGGGGTAATGGTTTCAAGCTAGAGAAGGGTAGATTTAGGTTGGCCATGAGGAAAAACTTCTTTAATATGAGCGTGGTGGATCACTGGAACAAGTTGCCTAGAGAGCTGGTGTGTGCACCATTCCTGGAGACATTCAAGGTCAGGCTTGATGGGGCTCTGAGTAATCTGTTCTAGTGTGAGATATCCCTGCTTATTGTACAGGGGTTGGACTACATGACCTTTAGAGGTCCCTTCTAACCCAAGACATTCTATGATTCTAAGTGCAGTTTACAATAATCAAGCTGGTATTTTTAGTTACACAGACTCTGATACTGTTCTTTATACAGAGCTTTAGACTGTACATGTACTATGTAAGCAAAATTTACATTTTAAATTTACTGAATGTCTTAAATATAAGCTACTTATTTTAACAATAGCGATGTCTTCATCATACTTTCATAATACAGTCTGTGAAGCTATTTAAAAATGATGAAATAATTCCTTAGCAGTTAAAAGAATAAAAATCTTCCCTTCTAGACAAAGCTGACTTGAAACTTAGGTACTTTTACATAAGTATCTTCCAGAGCCATGCTTACATGAATTTCACCCATGTCCATCCATCCATCATTTTTGTTTTGTTTTGTTTTGTTGTTGTTGGTTTGTTTTTTGTTGTGTTTGTTTTTTTTATCAGTACTTCAAAGCTACTTAGCTTTGAGCAGGCTCAGAGCCTGTGTTCCAATCCATATCTTCCAGGTAATTAGAAGAGGTACTCTGTATAACACACATACAGTCCTATGTTAGATGCTGAAAACCAGCACATACTTCTCTAGCCACATACGCTCTACATCCAGTCATTTCATTTGGCCAAGCTAATTGAACAGGAACACTGCACAATTCAGACATTTCAAAGTGGAAACACTGAACAGTGCTGAAGAGAGCAAAAAACCCAGTTTTTCTCCCCAGCCCAGGCAAGGAAGGAAGTGCAGACACCAAATGAAGATTCTTGCAGTGGACACAAGACATGACAAAGATATGCTCTGCTACCTCAGAGCCATTACAATTTATCTTCTTTTAATTACAGTTGGTTAAGTTTTGAATCACACTCTGATTAGAGGGAAAGACTGCTGCTAGGCAAAACCAAGCACCAGTTTCTGGGGAGCCTCATCATTCCCTCTGCAGTCCAAGATACAGCCGTATTCTTTCCAGGCCTATTTATAGACCATATTGTACTGTACATGTGCCATGGATCCTAATGTGAAGAAAATTATATAGATATTCAAAGCATGACATATTGATTCAACATATTGAACGGATTGTTTTTTCCTCTATTTATTTAAATGATTATAATAGTTTATAGTGAGCTTAGCCCTTGAGACAGATGGCTGTAAACTCAAAATTTAAGTTTTAAATAACTGTATTAAAATGAAGTAAATTATTTTATCCACTCTGCTCATTAGAAAGAGAATGAATTTATTCTAAATACAGACTTTAACCCTCTGCTGAGTTGTTTGTGACTATTTATCAAAGAAAGTGAACTTCCTAAATTATTTCTGTTGATGAATTCACAACTCATTGACTGGAATTTTAAAATATGTCTCATTAAAATGTGTCTGATATGCGTAATATTTTTTTACATTATGTTGGGCAAAAGTAAGCTTGGTTTCAGGGCAAATAAGGGAATTCTACAATTATCCATTTTGAAAAGAGTCTTAAACTGTAAGTCCACAGTTTATCTCTCATCTAATTCTTTCCAAGAGAAAATTTCTAAATTGCCAAGTACAAAAGCATTCAGTAAAAAACTCTGCCTGTAACTCATGCAAATGAACTAAAAAGTCATCCCTTAAAGACTACAGCTCAACAAGAGTTCTGCCTGTGAAAATAATTGTATTTCTTCTACAAGAGCTTTACCCCTTTCCTTTTTCCATCCACTTTATCCCTTGCTATGAGCAACCTGGTCTAGTGGGAGGTGTTCCTGCCTATGTCAGGGGGCTCGAAACTAGATGATCTTCAGGGTCAGTCCAACTCAAACCACTGTATGACTTTCTGATTCCATCTCCCGATTTTATGAGTATCCCTGTTGACTTTTCCCTCTGAGCTCCCCACCATTGCACCTTATTTTGACTTATATTGACCATTTCTGACTTCTGAGTTTCATGGCTGGGCAATGTCAAAGGAGAAAGATCATTTTGCAAGTCACTCAGTATTTAAATATGGTAACTAAACTTCATGTCACTAAATCAGTTTGTATAATTTTAAAAATATACTGACGAATGTGTTACCCATCCAAGCCTGATGATGAGTCCGAGTTCTGAACAAACCATTTGGGTGTTCCACTAGGTACTTCTAAGACATTAACAAAAGGTGGATCTTTGTCAGCAAGTGTTAACTGTTCTATACAGGCAGACAAGTAGAATGAAACAGTTAATGTTGAGGACTGACATTGACTCAGTACATCTTTTAAGAGGTTTTAATTCGGATTTGTCATGCTCAGGATCAAAAGCCCACTAGCAGCTGTTGTAAGAGAAGTTCATTTATACACTGCTAGTGTGCAACTTCTGATTTAGCTTAATCCAAAAGAAATCAATTACCCCAACACTGGCACTGCTCTGCAGTATAAGCACAAGGACAGTGGGGACAATCTGCTTCAAAGATATACTCCTGATCCAACTAAAATGATAACACAGGACTACAGGACGGAAATCAAACCTGCTTGCAATTAAATCGGTTACTTAAAAATACATGTCAGGGTCCACTAAAACATTTTTTAAGAGCCTGCTGTAGAAAGAAGGATCAACACTCAGCAAGTTAGATCAACAGTTTTTCACTATAATGCTGCTGGGCAAAGACCAACATCTTACTTAAAATACCACCAGTCTCCCTTAATCTTTACTTTCAGCAGGCAACAGGATGAGCACACAGCAGATCCATGAGGAAAGGTTAATGACCATTCAGTGAGATGTCAGACTATGAAAGGTGTGTGTGATGCCTAGCTAGTGCTTTTTACTAATCTGCAACTCCAGACACTGCAAGAGTTACGGAAATGCTACAGTAATACTAAGCTAGTCAGGAAGTTTAAGTGCATGTGTTTTAGGCTGACTTTTTTTTGAGTGAAAATTAACAAAAAATAAACCAGAGTTAGAAAATCAGATTCAAGGAGACATTTCACAGAGATACGAACTTTTTTCCTTTGTGCTTACAGGCATGTACTAGGAGTAAGAACATATTATAGAGTAATTCTGAAAAATCTGGCCTGTTAAAACTAATACACCAAATTTGAAATTTTGTAATGAAATGACAGTTTCACTATGTAAGATGACCAAAAAACCAGCAAAAATGTACACTGAGCAATTATTAATATGGTTGTGCACTGTCCTCTTATTTAGGCAGTTGTTTTATTTTTGTACAAGCCACCCTAAGGACATCATGTGAGTTAGTTTCAGTTTACCTCCACAGGGTTTTGCAGAATTTCCAAACACCTGGGCAAAAACATGGTTCCTGACAGTGCTTTCAAAAGCAGCATCTCCACGGTGTGCATTTACACCCGTATCTGAGCCCAGAAGATGGAGACCTCTGCTATAAGGCTTCTCAAGTGTTTCCTAGTATTACTCTGCATTGTCCTAGTACCTATTTTTCATTAGCACCCCTGAGGTATGCTTAGCATCATTAGAGAGGTGTTACCAGTAATAACAGCTAGACTTTGGATGACTTCTTTTTACAGCCTGTTTACCTTCCCTGAATTCAAGAGATGACATACAAAAAATTATTCATAAGTGTAAATCAATATTTGTTGTAATTATTTAGGAGTGTTCTGAAATAGAATACAGATATTTTTTATATAAAAAACCAGACTCCTTGTAATTCAGAAATTAGTATATTTCAATACTATGCAATAATCTCAAATTCCACCCTGATTAAAGAAACTTGGTCAATAACACTACTGAATTAGGTTGCACTTTTAATTAATAATTTAAAAGAAATAACACAATAGTAAATAAAACTGTGAACCATTGGCTATGAATAAATACATTCTTTCAAGAGGCTACTAAAAATTTCTTATGGTAATTATTAATAATTATAAGCTGTTTGGCTAAAGGAGTAATCATTGTCATGGATCACAAAATAAGTGACACAAAATGAAGTGGAAAATATTCATGTAGGAAGAGAAACTAGATACAAAAACATTGATATTGCACACGAATTGCTTTTGGGTGCAATTATCTTCCCCACATGTTAATAAAATTTTGGCATCTTATTATATGTTTTATCCCATGGGGAATTTTAATTCAGAACCACAGTTATCAATAAAGTGTATTCACAAAAACTACCAGTCTCACTTCCTAACCTGATTTTTTACAATCCTGAAAATAGCAACTGGTTTTATATCTAGTGTGGTAAATCCAGCGATTTGGAAAATCCACAGAATCCTCCACTGTGCAGGAATGTAAGCTGAGAGCATACATGTTCCCTATAAGGACAGACATTTCCTTTCTCTTGTTTACTATGCCACATAATTTATAACAACTTTCTATTATATGGTGTCACTCAGAACATATAGTACCAATTTCATATTGTTTAAAAAGTCCTGCAAAACATTTTATCACATCTTAAAATACAGCCTACATGTTTAAGCTGAAATTTTGATATGCACAAATACAAGACATGAGAAATGGAAAGCATCATGAGTAGATCATAAAACAAATACTTTGACCAAAAACCAGAGGGCATTCTGTGCCTTCAATCAAACCACAGCAATTAATATGAAATTCTAAATACAGAATATAATGCCACATAAATAGTATAACAGCCAAGTCCTGTCTAAGAAGCCATATGTTTTTTCCCATTGTTCAAAAAAAAGAGATGACTTCCCGTCACTTATGTTTCTGATTAGCAAGGTGATTTATGCCACAATCACTAAAAATGCCAGCAAGTGAATGAGAAAATGCATAGTGACTGCACCAGATGTGCACAATAAACAGGAATCCCATTGTAATCTCTGGTACTTAGTTTATATGAAGGTAATGTAAGAAACACTCTTGGATATGGCAAAGTCACTCTTTTTTTACATTTGACTATAAATGATATGAAATAAATTGTGTGTTTTATACTTTATGGCATGCATACATTGATAAATTAGGTACAGTTTTGTATCCCGACTTATCTACAAGACAAACCTGGCTAAGATCACGGGGATTAATTGCTTCAGAAGTGTGAAATGCAGCTTTTCCATTCTTTTCTGCACACTCAGTGAAGAAACAATGATTAATCACTGTTTAACTATTCTCTTGAGGATCTACAAGATTGCCAAAGCAGGACTTATCCTCATAAATCCAAAAAACACAGGTTTAGATTTGTTGCCAACAACTGAAAGAACATGAACTTAAAACCATTCATTATCAGATTAAAACAATGTCAAGGCTTTAGAACCCCCTACCAGTGCAAAATTCCTTTTAATCTGTGCCTAACAATGGGAATTGGATTATCATATCAGATTTGAGAAAAATATATGAATTTGTATATGTGAACACATCCTCCATTGTCAGAAGCAAAACATCCTGATAACAATAAAGACACTTGCAATACTCCGGCACAAGAGAAACAGCATCTTCGAACGGGAATCTTTCCACTGAAATTAATGCTCAGTAAACAACAAAAAAACAAACAACTCAGTTAAAATTGCATCCATTTCCATTTGTTTGCAACAAATCCAACTTACGTATATAAATTATTTGTTCAAATGTGTGAGAATTTGCTTAAACATCTTTACTTTTTTATACAGGATTGTACAGATAACAGTGCTTTACAATTGTCTAACAACTTTATATTCAATATTTAATAAAAATAATAAGTAGCTCACTATGTAAACAGATCGTATGATCATATAAGAAATGCAAAAGTTACCTTTTAAAAACTTCCTCCATTTAAATATGGTATTTATGAAAAAGCAAAATTTTATAGGGAAGTAACACACCCTGCTGCACAGACTCTGGATGTATACAACAGCCATTCCTAAAAAAGTTCCAGTTTAAAAAATTTAATACCTTTTCCTGTGCCTTTAAAGGGACAGAAGACACGCTGTGTCAGCAACACAGAACGTTATTGGAGACAGGAAACCATTTCTGAGCTCCCAAATCCCAGGGAGAAGCAGGTAAAAGCCTGTTGCTGGCAGGTGGCAGTGGCCTGCAGCTTGCCCATAACCCCACCACTGCAGTGTCCCACAGCCACCAGCATCCCCAGCTGCTCCCATTCCCTGGCTCTCCCATCACTTTGGGGGTTTTTCCCCCCAAAAAAGCTAATGCTGACAATGTCTCCTACTTGGCTGTAGGCAAAGTGTAAGAACAAAAAAGTCAACACTGAAAACCTCTGTAACTTGACCTCTGCTGTCCACTTGCAGCCACAGGCAGTCTCCAGAATGTGCAAGCAATCCTGCCCTGGGAACAGTGCCATCACTTCCAAGTTACTACTGCACATCACCAAAGCAGCAAACTTAGCCATGGAAATGGGGATGACAGAATTTTAATATGGTAGTGTAAGAGCCATTTGCTGCAGAAAATGCACAATAAATAAGGAATTCAGTTCTTAATGTTACTTATATAAACATGAGACTGAGCCAGAGATCACCAGGAAGGGACAATCCTTCTTTAGGTGAAGTTAGCTTCACTGCAAGGATAATAAGAAAAGATGAAACTTAGAGTTTCATGCAGTCACTGTAAGCACATACTCTGCCTTGGCTAAAGTACTGTCTAACTACGTGAGAAATACAAGTTTGTACCAATTAGCCTTTCACATGCGGCGTAATTTTGCATTTTCTGCCATCTTTCTTAGTTTCACAAATTGGAAGACCTTGACACAGTCCCAGGTCAGCGGTGGTGTTTACAAGCTTGCACCTCTTTCTAAAACAACTGAAAGCCAAGTCTGTAAACTCATCAAATTCACTTTGGAGAGTTCAGGCTTCAGGCACTAAGGGAAACCCTTAACTAGCATTTCAGCTCCTTTTTCAGCTCAGTTCCTAGGTAGGAGCAGTATCCTCAATCAAATCCTACAGTATGACATTAATATTCACTCCTGTTTGTAAAGCAGTTCAAGATTTCCAATTACAAATATGAACTAGCCTATGTTTACTAGGATTTTCATATTTAAGCAGACTAATGCATACTTTTGCCTGTTTCAAGAAATGCCTGACAAATACTACTCTTCTCTGGTATTATCTGCTTTCTGAGATGAGACACACTGCTCAGCACAGAAAAACCGACTGCACAATGCATCCCTTGCATATAGCAAGCAAATTATTCACTGCTAACTTGGTCATTAAACAGAAGTCTTTAGAAGCTCATCTATACTGAGATTAACTGCTCATATAAGTGGTTTTAAGTAGATATTTTTATCTTATTTACCTAGTTGGTATAGAAAACTGTTCTTTCCCCTTCTCTCTGGATATATCATTTCCCACACCTAATCACTAGGAGTGGTACATTACAATTATTGTGATGTTTGTAATTAATGCATTATTAGTTTTAGGCCTTCTTTAAACATGTTTCACCATGCACTGAGATGTGAAAACTATGCAACAGGAGAGAGGGGGAAGAAATAACTAAAAATGATACTTGGTAGTTGTGGATCCTGATGCTACCAGAGGAATTTAAAATTATGAAATAAGATTTTGCTTTGCAAGTGGCTAGCATGCAGAAAAACAGCAGATCTTACACTGTTACCTTTTATGTACACACTTTTTTTTTTTAGAGGCACAGTGTATTTCTGACAAATTTGTAATTGTAAATTATAAACACGTATGGCAAGTCAGATTACATATTAAATAAAGTCTTTGAAATGCAGTCCTTGATGCATCTGCCTGTGTAACTTACTGTGTGTTGTTCATAGCAATAGAAACATTTTTAACCACCTTCTTCTTGCTATATAAGTACTGTAACTTTCCCTCCTGTTGAACTAGTCAGCAAAATATTAGAGGTTCAGAGAAACAAGGAATATATAACATTACAAAACTTTTTAGAAACATGCATTAATTGAAAAATTCCTCCAAATATTTTTGCAGCAATAAAAAAAAAGAACACACTGATGTTGAAAGATGCTCATTACTAGCTGTTACAATACTACATGTCCACTTGAATCCCTGTTTTAAGAGTGCTGTGAGCAATGTTGCTCCTGCAAGACATCCAAATTGCAGTAACAACACTTCTTTTTTCCTGCCATTTTTGTTCAACTAAGAAAAACTGTCCCGAGGAATGCAGACAATCTCCACTACTCCTCATTCCAGCTAGACTTCCAAAAACATTGTACCTGGGTATACAACCTTCACTGTTTACAATACATCTGGTGGAAAAAATGCACAATAACGTCTCCCTATTAAAACTAACTACTGTCAAAGCAATAATACCACCGTGGGCTTCCTTGCATTTATTTACCTTAACTCAATGAATTTCCAAGTCTCGTGTTTCTCAGCCCGTATATACGTGGACTAAGTCTCAGGAACTCTGAAAAATTACAGGATGAAACTGTTCCTTATGACACTTTCACTTGGACATGAGGGACTTTTCCACAGTAACAATATTTCTCTACATACCCCTTATGGATGACTTCCAGACTATAGAGCAGTTTCCAAAGGAAACAGTTTACAATGAGTTTCATCACTTTCCCTATCACTTATTTGCATCTCCTTTCCCTACCACACATAACTTTCATACAGACATACACATAGACAAAAGATACACCAAGATACCACAATGCAGATATTACTAGACCCCAGAAGAAAGGATAAGAAAACAAAAACATTAAAAATTATTAATGGAAGAATGCTTGCCAAAAAGCTTCTTTTACAACAAAACACAGGAACAGATCACATATAAGCTCCTTAAGCAGTACCTCCTACCATCCTCACATATCTCTGGAATTCAGTCTCACTCTGAGACCTCTTACATAAGGTTTTATAGCACTCATCAGTTTTCACAGGGACCACTGCCGGGTCCTAGCACCCCTCGGGAGCCACCCCTAGCTCTCTGCAAGTGCCAACTGGTACTGAATGCTTCAGAGCATCTTTTCAGGAACACAGACTATAATACCACCTTTTTCAACAGCAATCAAAAGCAGTATTTACCTCTACTGAATAGACTAGGTACTACAACCTAAAGCTGCTTAATGATACCTTTGCTCTCCCACACATCTTGTCAACCAAAGCAGAGTTTCCATGACAGGATTTATTTTTTTTTTTGGTACACCAGACAGAGAACTCTCAAAAGCCAATCAGAAAATGTGAAACAAATTCACAACAAGAGCTAAGTTATAGCCAAAAGCCTCACTGCCTTCTGTTTCAAACACAAGGAACATTCCTTCAATTCAGCATCATCTCGCATTGACAGATGGAAGAACATACCTACAGAAATCATGCCCTTCTCAGAAAAGTGAATGAGAGAGAACTGCCCCAAATAAAAATAAATAGGGATATATTATTAAAGACAGTTGTACTAATGAATATTGCTGGGGTTGAAAGTACCTTGAAATTTACTAATGAGGGTAGGATGAAGATCTGTATAAAAGAAGTGTGTGAAATACAAATGCTTACTGTATTACACACAATATCATCCTCACTACTACAATTACATTTGTGAAAATGTCACATTCATATAAATGTGCATATACACATACTTTCTTTTTCAATCAGAGACAGAACACCTCTTTTTTCTCAAGTGTTAAGAGTGCTATCAGTCATAAACTCATTTAATAATGAGAAAATTTTTGTGGGAAATACTGACAGAAAAAAAAGTCAAAAGGTATGCAATATTTTCCAGCTTTTCAGCTACTCAAGGAGTCATCAATTGAATTTATAAAGTTTTTACAAAACACAAACTTATGTACTTAAGTGTTTTGTTTATACGGTAACTTACAATAAAAAACTACAGAAATGTTTGAAAGCCAAAATATCTTACGAGCATTATTTCTCACATCTTTCAATTCAGAAGGCTTTATCACTTCCATCTACAAATCTCACATTTCATCCTTATCTTTATTGTTATCCTTTATCTTACAGAAGTTCTCTGATCCCACATTTCTAAACAGAAAAGGAATGATGCAGAGAAATCTGCACGCAAATGTCTGCATCAGTAATGATCCCTGTCCACCACAGATCCAGAGAACTAGATGGTCACCATCAGAACTTGAATGACCAATGCAAACTGTACCTGGACAGTAACCAAGACAGACTAAAACCAACTGCACTGCTGGGGTCCGCTTACAAAGTGTCATGTCATCATTTCTTTCAAACACTTTCTAATTTTTGTAATCGTTATTTCAATGCCTAAATAGGAGCAGAGATTCCGTGGAGAGTCTGGTTCCAATTGTGTAAGGCTGTGGTTTTCAAAAGCAAAGCAACTGTTATCTTCAAATTTCTTTCAGAATTGTTCATCTTGAATCTTGAAGGATGGCCACCAGACCAAAGAATAACAAGGAATGCTATCTGAACAAACCATTGCTTTCTGGCAGGAAAGGAATTTCACTGTGATGCACAACCAAATAAAATTTCAGTAGTAATATATTTTACTGAAGCAAAATTATAATACTTGTGGAAATGCTCTTGAATTGCATAGATCCACCCTCAAACCAAAAGGCTGGTTGAATACAGATGTATTGCTCCCTCCCACCATCACAAAATTAATGGTTGGATACCATCCTGAGCTGAAATTACAACTTTACCATTATTATTTTATTTAAGTCAGAAACAGTAAGACCACCAAGGTACAATGACCAAAGGTTTATACCAGTTTCAGCTGTATATGGAGGAAAACTTGGACACTTCTACTGAAGCTAGAACCTGTGCTAGTGCACAGCTAACATACTTCCCCACAATTACCACGCCAGAAGAAGCATGGAGGGATTCCAACAGGTTTGGGCTTAGAGGTTAAGGTTGCTCTTATTCTATTAGAAAGTAACATTAAACAAAGTATTTTCCAGGGGAATTAAATCATCTGTGTGCGCTGCAACATGGAAATGACTTCTCAAGGAGACGATATGAAAATTAGAGCCAGCCTGTTCACAAAAATATATAAAGCTAGCAAAGAAAAGGCAACAGTATCTCAAAGAAAAAACAGTGGCTCAAAACAGGCTTAGAAGTTATCACTACTATGGGTTTGATACTGAATATCTGAGCTTCCAAAGTAGTTTTTTTCCTGGAAATTCAAGATACACAGCTGGAACAATTTTACTCATTTTTATACAATTTCTTTTATTCCTCATGCAATCTGACTCTGGCAATTTGAATGAACACATATGCAGTGAAGGATTAACACATCACTGATTTCCCCCCCCGTTCAAATAATTCTGTGTAGGCAACAGAATTTATTGGCATAAAGTAGGATTTATGGTAATATATATCCTCTTTAAGACATAAATAAGATTTCTTAATAGTTTTCTGTAATTCATTTTCATATAGTACCACATTCTCATACATTTACTAGCATAATGCATCTGCTAGAATAGCAATTCTGTACCCTGAACACTATTTTAAAAACTCTTCAATACTAACAATCTGCTAGAAATATTATCCCTCTTCTTCCACAATTCATTGTCTACTTCTTGCAGTCTTTTATCTTCCTACTGTATATGCTAGATTTTACAAAAATTAAAAAAAACAACAAACACAAAACAACAAAACAAACAAACAAAACAACAAACAATCCACAAGACAGAAACACACAAGGTTTCAAAGTATATGAAAGCTCTCAAGCTAGAAAAGTAGAATGTTATACCGAAATAATGATCTGAAAATTTACAGAAGGCTACAGGTCTTTATTTTTCAACATTTCCCCCTACTGTATGTTGTATTGCCTTCATTTTCTGAGAAGTTAACTTCTCAGTCTCTGGTGGTGATAATTAGAATATGAACTGCACATATGTCTGTTTTTTTAACATGGACAGAAATTATGTAATTATTCAAATTATATCAGAAATTATATTCAGAAAATTGGTTGTCAGTCAGAAGTGTCTTCTTTATAAAATGACAAAATGACTGCACTGAAAGCAGATGAATTCTATCATGAATATCCACTTACAGAACTCTGTCTTTGGTTAACACATTCTCAAAATTTTAGCTGTCTTTTCTGGGCTACATTCTAAAAGCAAGGAATTATTTTTTACAGTGTAGAGGAGCTAAGAGAATTAAGAGAGACCACAATAAAGCATGGGATATGTGAGAGAATAAAGGACTTGGCTGCAAATACATTTTAAAATTTCAACTGCCTAGTACAGTATCAATATGCAGAAAAAAATGTTTTGCGTATATTTAATGCCAGTTACCTGAAATAAGCTCCATGAGTCTTAAGATTTAACCTGTTCTGTTGTCAGTGACTTTTTCAGGAACTAACTTTCAGGACCTCAGTGGATAAGGCAACACAGAAGACACAAAACAAGTGCAGGTAGAGTTCAGAGGCTCTGCTTAAACTAGAAGTTATTTTTCTAGTAGGAGTTGCATAAATGTTCCAAAATACAGAAACAGACATACACATACATATGCACGTATAAAAGTTATTGTCAATGTATAAGTTACTACTATCCTGAGACTGAAATAATTTATGTAACATCTGTTTGCATATTTTTCTAATTTTTTCTAATTAACATGCATATTTAACGCATAAACGCTCAGACCACCTATTTTTCTGCTGATTTTGTCCGTTTCCTTAGTCCTGTGTTCCTGTGGGGTGCTCAGCATAGATAAGACATTAAATTTGGTTGGAGAAGTACTGAGTGAATAGTAAACAAAGTATTTCAGATTATCCATAAGAATAAAGTATGTTAAAAAAATAATCTTTTAAAATCCTCTACAATGGTAAAATCCATTATACTATAACATATAAACATAAAGCAACTTCCCAAAGAAAAGGTCTTCTGTTCATGCATCAAAAGTGGAATGGGAGTGATGCCTCATCTTTGCCCAAGACATTAAGGCAAGAGTTTAGGATCTAAAATTTCAGTATCTCAACCTTCAGCTTGAATAGAAAAGCAAGGAGTAAAACTCTGAGCCAGTGTAAACCAAATTACAGTGACATAGGTTGCCACACTTGTATTTTTCATTTCTCATTGCCAAAGCTTAAAATACTCAATGCTAAATGTTACAAAGCACTGAAAGTCAACTATATCAGAAACAGATCTAAAACCACAGTTAAGTGTTGCTACTACATTGTGTTCTTCACCCAATATCCAATTGTTAAAGTTAAGAACCTAAAATCATGAGGAGGAAATAGTCCTGGGAGTGGAAAGAATTTATCCCATGCATTTACAGAAGTAGGGGAAAAACAGCCTATGTTTATACAATCAAGCTCTTTTAATAGGCTTTAGAACTGTATGTTACAATCCATCTTTCTCCTACTATCTTGTTGCTACAAATCTAAAACAAAGAGCAATAAAAGCACACGCCATCATCTTCTGTATATATTCTATATAAACACTGGTTTTGCTGTACATTGTCTAGGCTTGTGTGAGTTTAAAATCCATATTGCAATTCAAAACAAAAGAAGAGCAAAGCAGGAGACTGTTACAGTTCTTATAACTATCAGATCTTTCCTCTTTTGCTATTCATGGCAGAAGTCTACTCATCTCTACAGATGGCATGGCCTACCTGTCCAAGCCTAAATAGACCCTTTTGTGTCCTCCTGGGTCTGAAAGTCTCTAATGCCAAAAGTTCAGACATTTCTGAGCTCATCCTATTTTAGCCATTATGAACAGAGACATACTCGTCATCTGCCAGCTCACCAGTAAGGACATGATCAGTGCTTACTGCTGTCAGCTTTAACTACCTTCTCTCAGCACGTTCTCCCTACAGGTTTCATGAGATGCAAAGTTAAAAAGGCAATCGCATTCCCCAGTCACAGAACACCTCTGACTCGCAGGTGGTTCAACAAGGAGCCCTGAAAGCTGGTGTATCTCCCACCTTTAAGCTACCTGTTCTTTAACTGATGTGAATGGCACATCAATTAAACACAGGAAGCGTTCGTCTTTCTTCTCTTTAGCCCCTTTGAAACCTCAAACACATACATATTTTTAAATAGTAACCTTCTCAATTGCTATGAAAGACAGCAATCTGTCTTTATGGAGCCCAAATCAGAAGTTGGACATGTTAAATTGTTTTTGAATATGCTCTAAAAACACTGAAGCTTGAGTTGTAATAGGAACCATCTCAAGAGTATAACAAAAATAAGTAATACGAACTCTCCATTCATACCTGAACAGCAATTTGCCAGATTTTAATATCAGAACTAAAACAAAGTGCATCTGAGGAATATATACATACTATAATCTCATGCCTACAATTATTACACTTGGGGTGTATTTCAATAAAAATGAAACTTGGGTCTTTGTCAGTATTTACATGGAAGAGCTTAGCAGCATGCATTTTGTGAGCAACATGGATATTTAATATAGCCAGTAACTTCTGAAATACTGGTATTTCTTCAGCATCCTATTGATAACCTCCAAACTTCAAAGCTCGTTTAAGCTTTCTAAGCATCCTTCCTTACCTTTGCATGCTTTCAACACAATGAACATTACCAGCTTGAATCCTTGCAAATGCAGATTTGTAAGGAGTGTACACTGGGATTTCTTAATGCACCAAAAACAAACAGTAACCCTCGCTATCTTACTCCAATTACAAAGCACACCCTTGTTGCCAGCTCCTCTTTTCGCTGGCCAGACTGCTTCTTCATTAACAATGTTAAGGAGCTTGTAGATAGCTTTGTCAGAAATCCCAGAGCCTGGGCCCTCTGCCCCTCTTACTTCAGTAAAAGACAGGGCCAGCAAACTCCTGTGTTGAAGAATGGCTTGAGCAGCAAGGCCATGGGTCCTTGCTATCTCCTTGAGAGACCTTGAGAGTTTAACACAAATAGCAGCTGTACAAGCAATCTCTTTTTTAGCCTAACACAAGTATAAACAATCTCTCTGTTAGCTTAAACTAACTCAAGGACAAGTTAGAGAAGTAGAATAATAGAGAATAAGGAAGAACCCTGGAACTCAGTGTATATGTTACTATATAAAAGGTGGAGCGTGTAAGTAGTTACTATCCAGTAAAATCCCTGCAAGTAGTTACTATCCAATGAATTCACTACAAGTAGTTTTGGAAAAGGGTATAAAAGTAACACTGTGTATTCAATAAATCGAAGCTTGCTTTATCAATCACATTGATTTTTGGACTGCTTGCTTCCCTCGCCGCTGGCACTCCTATATTTCAGATGGGACAGACAGGATACCACCCCCTTTGCTCATCCAAGTTGGACACAAATTTGTAAGGTTTTATGAATTAGCACCTTGCAGCATAGGTGCAAATTCAAATGGTCTGTATTTGAACTGCTGGGTTAGGTATAGGAAAGGTTTTCAGTAAAGATTCTCTCAGATGCCACACAAGTATCATTGCATCACTGCAATTTTTTAATCAGAGAATCACAGGGTATTTTGGGTTGGTAGGGACCTTTAAAGGCCATTTAGACCAAACCCCTTGCAGTGAGAAGGGACATCTTCAACTAGATCAGGTTGCTCAGAGCCCTGTCAACCTTGGCCTTGAATGTTTCCAGGGTGGGGCTTCTACCATTTCTCTGGGCATCAGAGATGGTTTTTTACACTGCAAGTCAATCCTTTCACTATAAATTAAGGAGGCATCATAATGGTCATAACTAAAGAAACTATCAAGACAAAGTCTGCAGCACTGCACTTTTTTCTGCAGTTGCTAGAGAAAAGAGGGAAATGTCTGTTTTGTAAAATTGCTTCCCCTTGAGAGTAATTTTTCAGGGAAAAAACAGGAGGGGAAGACAGCATTATATATGACATGGCTTAACGTTCAGTTAGAGAAATTCCTAAGCTTCCACTTAAGTTATTATTGAGATTCTGTATTAATAAAGCACCCTTACTTTACATTTTACCAATACATTCTGAACTAAAACTTCATTAGCTTTCCAAAGATGGGACCTATTCTACTGTTACCATGAAACCATTTTAACTCTTGCAGGTGAGCCAACACTCATGAGTTTCCACTGTGCTTATCATTAATACTAATCTGTGTATTAAACAAAAAGGTATATTGAATATAGTTTCCTAGGCACCTCACTGGCTTTTCCCTTTGCCAATTCCAGCACCGCAGAGATACATGCTCACAAAAAGTGGAAATGAAAGTGTTTCAAACTAATTTAGCATGTTGCAAATAGGAGCAAACGGGGTCAACGTAAATCCTTAAATATGGCTGCAGTATAACGTCTCCTGTACTTTTTTTTTTTTTTTTTTTTATAAGCACTTCTCACCTTCGTGAGCTCTCTGCAGCCCGGAATGGCAATCTGACTACTACATACCATAGGTAAAAGTACTGATATCCCTCGCATACACTAACATAGCTACATTTCAGATACACAACTTCCATCAACAGGGATTCAAGTCTAAACAAACAATTTATATCTTATTAAGAAATCTCTGACTATGAATTTGACTCAATTTACTCTGTCAGTTACATTTATAATGCTCAAGTTAGAGATCTGAAGATAACAGTGCATTAACAAAGCACTGAAAAACTTTGGTTTTGCTGGTGCTAGCATTGTCTCCAAGCTCAACAAACCACTGCATTCATTTACCTATTAAAGAACATCTTTGCAATCAACTGGGATAGGTGGTCAAAACTGTCATAAAAGTTTTCTCTACAGATATAAGATTACATGCTCACAAATTGTAGGATCACTCTACACAGTATTATGAGCATATGTACATTAAAAATACCTGTAAAGTGAAAATGAAATTTCCAAAGCCTATCAGTTGTGTAAGTGCCTATCAAGACTCAAGAATATCAGGTTAAAAGGCATCAAGCTACCTTGATTATATTCAGTATATTATAAAGAGCTATCATCCCATCCTTTTACTACCTCTTCATGGAGGATTGAAACTGTGCACCACAGAGCACCAATAAAAGAAACATGTATCACATCTTTCAAACTGTGTATTATGCTTCATCAAGACTTGAGTCGACTTTTGGTCACTGTGCAACTGGTGCATATTAGGATTGCAAATGGGTATGTGAAAGCTCTGCATTTAATAATGAATGCATGACTGCTTGGTCAGGGAATCAGATTCACCAGTATAAAAATACGAGAACTTGTTTTGATAAACTTCACAAGTTTCCAGCTCTTATAGTGTCTTTAGTATCTGTTTATCTTATCAAGTGTTTCAAGCAGTCTTGGATGTACAAATAAAAAAGGAGCCCTGAACAAAATGTCTACCCTTCAACTACAGACTTGAAATTCTAATGAGGGTACTAAGATCAGCAGAGGAAAAATCACTGTCTTCAGAGACTGTCTTAATTCTTTTCTGCCTTCTCTCCATGTCTCTTAAATTTCATGTAGATGTGTAAGGAAAAGTGCCAATGTAATTGACCTGCTGATTCTCAGGCACCTAAAGGACTGCTTACACAACCTTGAACATTTTTCTTTCCCGAGAACACAACTCTTCCTGCTGAGGATGGTAAACTTGCTATAAGCATCACAGCCTTTCTGGTGACTCCAAATCTTTCATCACAGCCAAGTCAAGTTGGAGATTTTTTGCCTTCCTAAGCAAACCAGAAGCCCACTGGATACAAGACATGCAAAATTCACCTTCTCAGGTAACTAGTGAAAGAACATATACAATAGGAAACCTACCACTTCAATAAATCAGAAAAGAAACAGATTACAAAAAAGCCTAATCTGAAAAAGATGGTGAATAGGTCTGTAGCTTTGCATGTTCACCCTTTCAGTTGTGAGGGGTAGAGAAGGATCATTAACTTGATGATGCTAGTAACAAAGCTGAGGAGGAGGAGAAAGTGACAGTGACTCTGTGATACCATATTCATTTAGGAAGGATGACTTGCACTGAGCACACTACTGTCAAGTAGCTGATAGATTAACTTTTTATTATTGTCATAATTTTTGTTTTCCCAACTTCCATTTTTCAAAATTAACTGAAAAAAAAATAAAAATTAATGAAGGCTTCTGATACACTAAACATCTTTGACCAACTCACTTGGCAGAAGTTTGTTTTCTAAACACTGTATTTTCAAAGCACATCAAGTAATAAAACCTATGAATGTACATGGGAATGATCATTTCCACTACCAGATTTTCAGTAAAAATGGATGAATGTGGCCAAAAGTGGGTATCTTGATGACAATGCCGTGTAGAAAAATACCAGTGATGGTTTGTTCAAAAGCTCTGAAGCATCTATCAAAATATGGTCACACACATGCATACCAGTTACTGAAAAGCGTGACAAATCCAGCAGCCGAAAAGACAAACACACACACATTCAGTCACGTTGTGTGCATCATCTTTTTAAGAGTTAATGTTTGAAGCTTTTGTTTAACTTCATGCTTGCTTTTGACCTCCACAAGACAAAATAATTTCTTTTGCTCTTTTGCCTTCTCCACTGCTGTGACAATACGAGGAAGTATTTCCTTTTTCATGTTCTATCCTGTCCTGATAAATACTATACATTGTAAAGGGGTCACTCATTCAGCCCAGTCTCATGGTGAGCAGATGTAAGCATGCTTATACTGAGAGACTGCATTGGTAACCTCTAGGCCCCCAAAAAGCATATACAAAGCTAATATCTTTACAATGATTTACTGAAAGCAGCAGCTCTTTTTAATAAAACCATCCCAAAACATAAAATTGATTGAACCAACTGCTGTGCAGGGCATACACAACAGCTGATCAAAAATCATTCAAGATTTTTATTCCTATAGATTATCTCTAGAGCTTGTAGAGTTTTTCCTACTTATTCAGTTCTGACAAACAACTGACTTAGGCAAGCAGAAAAAACAGGGCTGGCTGGTATTTTTTCTGATATTTTTAACCACAAATGCAGATAAACTCAAACTAATCTCACACATGAAAAACCAAAAAGCCAAATATACTTGAAAATTACCACCAGTTTTCATGATGTAAAGACTATTATCTTCCCAATTATCAATCTTCCAATCATATAGCATGCCTTGACTAACTGCATTCCAGAGAAGCTCCAAAACACACCATACAGAGATTACCCTAAAGAGGCACACTTCTTCAATTGAAAAAAAAAAGTCTAATGGATAGATTTATAATAGCATTTAAATATAAAAAAAGACCTTTGTGCTTTAAAAAGGCAGCAAAAGATGAAAACTTCTTCCAAACTGAGAACGTATCATTGCTAACTTTTCCTTCCTTATACAAAATAGCACCAATAAGAGTTTATTTATTTGGTTGGGCCTAACAAAAAGTTCAGCTTATTTAGTGTGTGCTACACGAAACTTTGCTTCCATTTTTTTACAATACTTTTATGCTATTGTGTCACAATGAAGGACAAAGATAAGCCAACTGTTTGGATTCCTCTCCTTTATGTTGTGGCTTTGATCACTAACAATGCTGCGTGAACAGCCAACAGAAGGCTGACATTTCATAAAATATGCAGTGATAAAAACTAATACTGTAGCATCTGGGAGCGATATATAAAATGCAGAAATACACCTAATAACTGTGATCTTAAATTACAAGTTACTGAAAGCTAAATAAGCAGCATACCTAAAATAAAGAGAAAGATTAAGACAGGATTTTTGTGCTTCTACTCCCAAAAACAAATTTAAACAAAAATTAATCCAAGATATGCTATCTATTATTCTTAACAATTGCTCTGATCCCCTTGGATCTTAAAAGCAGCCTTGGAGAAGAGTGCTTTTTTTACCGTATCATTAGGTACCAGCAAAAGCTAAACACATCATAAGCCTTCTTTGTGCTGTATTAATGATCTAATGCTTTGTGAAGTCCCCTTTATTGTCTCTTGTAAAGTATCAATCACACAAAATACATATAGAACCTGGTGACTGACTCTTCACTGTTACGGGAAAAGCTGAAGCTCTATGATGACCAAAATAAGTATATATCCTTCTAATAAGCTGCATAAATTAAGTAAATCTCAAAGTAGAATTTTCTTTTTCATTTATTTACCTTAAGAACATACAAGATAGTCCACATAAAATGGAGGATTACATCCTAGAAAGCAGTGAGTCCCTAAAGAATTTACAAGTCATAGTAAATAACCAACTGCTTTTTTTGCTCTTACTATGTTGCTGTAGCTAAGAAGCTAAAAACAATCCCTGGGTGCATTATAGGGAAATATATGGTAGTACTAAGGACCTGAAATTATCTGCACATATGGCATCATTGGAATGCCACAAGCAGGCCTCATATCTTTAATTTTAAAGAAAGTTGAAATTAAAAGGGCCCAAAAAGGTGTGACAAGAATTACTATCAGGAAAACCTTCTTGTTATTATGTGTGTGTATGCAAGATATACAAGATCAGTATTTTTAGTTTATTTATTATAAGGTATGAGGTGATTTGATTGAGATCTACAACTCAACAGCATGTGGAAAAGATGTAATAGTCAGTAACTCTCTAATCAAGCACCAAAAATGGTACTAAGACACAATTACTGAAAAACATATCAGATAAATTCGGTCTAGAAATACAACCTGATTATTACATCATGTTAGCAAGGGACATAACCACAGAATCATAGAATGGTTAAGGTTGGAAGGGACCTCGAAGAACATCAGGTTCCACCCCCTCCCACTAGGTCGAGTTGCTCAGACCCCCATCCAACCTGGTCTTGAACACTTCCAAAGAGGAGGCATCCACAACTTCGCATCTCCCTTTCTATCTTTAATCTCAAACTAAAGGTGAGGTAATAACTTTGACTAAAAAAAATAAATAATAATTCAATCTTTACCTTGTATTATGTCAAAGATGGAGCAGGTAAATAATAAAAAAATATGAACTGCAATACACAATTTACTTTAAATGACAGCTTTACAGACCAAATCTGTTCTCATTTGTGATTCCATGGATCATACTTTTCTCCAGTTACACGATATTAAAAGATTACTCAATCTAATGTAAAAATAATTTCAGGAAAGGATGCAAGTGTATTATCTAGCTCTACAAGAATATTTCATTGAGAAACAAAGAAAGGGTGACCTATGTGGTCCAACAGGTTCATCAGTCACTGGTCACCCACAGGTGTAGGTAACTTTAATATGAAGTTGAATCAATTACACAAAAATCAAAGTTAAATTAATTGCCCTAAATAATATGAATATAATGGTGCAACACGTGCTTATGGCACCACAAAAATGGGTAGGATTTCCTCAGCACAGTTACAAGATCTAGAAAAATGCCTAAAGACCTAATCTTACCAAGGAAGACAAACAGCTTTTTAGTATTAGGCTCTCATTTAGTAGCAGGGGAGAAGGAATCATGTATCAGATGAAAAAGAATGCAAAAGAAAATCGATATTTGGTGCCTCAAGAACCATGAAGGATATTTTCTGTCTGAAAAACTCCTAACAGTTTAAGTATTTGGGAGGCAATTGTCCTTGTGGTAATAATTAGAGTCCAAATTTAGGGATTTCACTGTTTAATGCACACCCACTCGCCTCTTACCATGGTTTTTTATGTCACTTAATGGAGATTAATACTTTTTTCCCACCTCATATTTACACCAAGGCTATTTAATTTTTTTAGGACGCAATAATAGGTTAAACAGCAGTCTCAACATCACTCTTCATCTCCCACTGGACAACAAATGGCATTATAAGTCTAAGAAGAGATGAAGGTATATTTACATTCATAATGTTCTTGACTATAACATTTCTGTAAATTATGATTTTACATTTGCAAAACTACAATTCTCAGTTTCTATGAATACTACTCTTTCATCATTAACCTCCTATGTACATTACATTCAGAGAGAACACCAATGCAAAATAAAGAAACTAAGTGCTGTTAACAAAGAGGTACAGGCCTTCTGTAGAAGGAAAAAAGCTTTTTTTCTAAATCGATCTTACATCTGTATAGACAGGGTTGTTGGACTACACCTCACTGCTCATTTGGAGTGTATAAAACTTACAGAGGCTTGTAAGAAGGTTATGAAAATCAGATTTCACTTTGATGGCTTATATTTTAGCCCCACCAAAATCAAACAACTGTATTGCTGATGAAAACGACTATTTTTCTCATTTGATAAATAATATTTTTTCTATTCATTGACAAAACACCATGGAAACACTATGTTAATTACAGAACCACATGTAGAATTTGGGAACATATTTACAGATGTTACACAAGAACGAAAAACTCCAAAATATCAATTTTCATTAACTAGGCTATTGCTCCACCAAATGGATAGAATGATATTTTAAGATCCACAGAGCAGAAAATGAACATTTCAGTTCAAAAGAATATTCACCTATCTTAAACACACACAAAAGTAGTGTATTTTTATGTACGCTTTGTCAGAATTTTTCTGTGCTGGTCAACTAAATATTTCCTTCCCTTTCACAACATGTTAATCTGACTCAAAAACCCCGTATGCTTCCATAATGAAAAACTGTAAAATTAATCTGGTCCGAATATTCTGACTTATTTTGAAATGACGATGCTTTTTTGTGTTTTGTTAAGAGCTTAGTATGACATTTCAAACTATAAACGCAAATATTTGTAAAGAAAAAAACTCTCAAGCTACCATACTCTCAGATACACATTCTATTTAAAAAGGTGATTCCCTGATACCTGAGAACCACCATGCAAATGAAGAAATGCTACTCATCTTAAGGAAGCAAAACTGGGCACGTAAGACAAGTCAGGTCAGTCCTGCGTAATGAAATTACTGCTCACATGTTGTTTTTCAAGTTATTCAACATGTAATCATTAAAAGACTCAAACTTGAAATGCACGAACTGCACTAACATTCAAAGAGAAACTCTCTAAAGGAACAGTGACTTCCCTGGTCACTCTTGGCTTTGTACCATGTAATGAAAATGAATCTAAAAGAACTTTAAAGTTTATGTTCCAATTTGGCAAGTGGAGTATATATGGACTTGGACAGTGACCCAAACCATCACACTGTCTGCTCCATTAACTATCACTTCCACTTCCATGATTACTTGAACCAATTTATTTTCTGTGTGAAGTACTGAATTTCCTGTTTTTCCACTGAATGCCTGGCAAAAAGTCAGGAGGAAGTATCACTGTAGGAAGTCAGAAGGGATATCGGTGCAACTTATGGGTACCAAACAGAAATCCCTTCTTCTCAGCATCCTACAAATACTGTGAAAAAAAGACAGTTATCCTGTGGGACTTTTAACAGCAAAACCTTCAAGGAAGTTGAAGAAAACTTCCCAAACTCAGTTTGGTTGTACAGGAAACAGTTAAGACAATCTAATACCACTCCCTAATATTTGTTGTAGGGGAAATACTGAGGCCTTAAACTAGTATCAACATTAATTTAAAAAATTAAAATAGTAACAATAAACAAGATGCTGAAAACTTTGAATATTGCCAAAGTCGAACACAGCTTTTAATGCAATTCTTCAAAGAAGTCTGGATATGAACTCTTCTGTGTTTCAGGTTCTTGTATTTTAAGTTTGTCCATCAATCATATATTCAAGAAAGCATCAGAAGAGCAGTATCAGGTAATTACAAAAACTACCTTGGTCTCTTTTTCTTTTCAAAGAATCTAGGAACAGATCTGTGTGCAGAGTAAAAACACACGTCATGAATGAAGAAACTTGCCGAATATCAGACCTTTCCTTTTTTGTTTGAAAAACTTAATCCTTTTAATGATGTATTACAATATATATTACTTTTTGGGATGAGAAAAAAATGTGTATGAGAATGTTTTTAGATCTATGCTACTCGATTACATTTCTTTGTTAAAAACCTGAACACTGAAGTAAAATAAAACCATTATTGTTTCCCCCCCAACATGCTACAAATTTTTGTGCACAAAAATAGCCACAAATCCATTCAATGTTTACACTTCATTCATCAAAATGCACTTAATACATAGAACACATATAGATACGTAATTATCGGTCACTATTCATCTGGAGCAAAGTTTCAGACTATGAAATATCCTCAACTGGAGCACTAAATCCTGATTGGAAATAACTAGATATGGATTCACAACTTAAACATTATATTAATTTTCCTTGCTTTTGTCAAAACTTACCTTTACAAAGTAAATGCCTTTTAAGAAGTTTGCAAGCCAAAAATCCAATAGCAGATACTGTATAACTTTTCTACTTGTTTAAACAAACAAACAAACAAACAAAAAACAACCCTCTACTAAATTCCTGTTTATTTCAAGTATTTGTATTAATGAGAAAACTCATTAATAGTATGAAAATTCAGAAAGTACTCTTTTAATTTGCTTTAATTTAAATACCTTCCATAGTCTTCATCTAGATGACCAAAAAAGAAACTAAGTACAATCTGTGCTTTCAAGTACAATGTGTAATTAAGGTCTCCCTACCACTTACTCAGAGAAGAATACTGTTGCTTCTGGATTTTAAATTCATTAAATTCACTTTCCTGTCAGACGGTATGAGTGCCTCCAAGCAAGAGTGTCTTCATCTATTTTTTGTTACTGCATTTTATGGGAAGAATACATTCACCTAAAGAGATGAGCATTTTCCTCCTTTTGCCCCCTCTACTCTCCTCTTCCCTCAGCCAATATGTGAGAATGTCAACTTTTTCACGGCTCCAGCTTGTATCCCACTCCAGTGTGTACTTCTGGGGTTTTAAAATAATCTAGATTAATGACCTAAGACAAAGTTTGACAAACATTTACAATACAGAGAAAGTCTTGCAACTGGTCTACAAATCCCTTAAAAAATAAGAGAAATTATGCAAGTTTCAAGACACAAGCAGCCTCTGAATGTGCTTTTATATGACTGCAATATTGCAAGGCATGCATGCTCCTAAACAATAATAAAACCACATTCAACCATTTCTCCCAATGCTTATTAAATTAATGCTTATTAGAAAATATCAGACGCATAACCTGAAGAAAACACTGCAAAAGTGGCTGGCAAGATTTTAATCCTCCTTTCAAAACTGTAAATCTGTAGAAACATTATGTTCTCAAATGAAGTCTTGAATATGAAATTAGGTATCATAAGCCACTCAGTGCAACCTTTAATAAAACTACATTAAGTTGCACAGAAAGTTCTGAATTTTGTAAAGTGTGAGGGTCTTCAGTGAGTAGGCACCTGGTCATCACTGCCTCTTTAATTTGGTTTTATTAATCTGTTTTCCATCTAATTACAAATGCTGGCCAGTGATAACAACAAGAAGCAATGTTACTACTCACACTGGAGGTATAGCCCCTAATACTGGACTCCAACACCATGCTGGTCCCTGTCAGTATCATTCAATACATGTCCAGACATTCAAATCAGTACAATTTAAGAGTAAAAAACAGGAAAATACTGTGAATGTCCTTAAGAACTTGCCCTAGAATCAAAGCATTCTAGAAGTCCCACAGTATTTCTTGGGGAGCAGGAGAGAAGAAAGAGAGCCCAGGACAGCCATAAAATAGCGTCCCTTCTGCTTCAAGGAAAGGTACACACAAATTTTTACAGATTTTTCCACAAAATTTTAATTAAACATTATCTCTGAACATATCAGAGACAACTGTCTGTGACGGTCAGATCTACGGTAAGAGGGTCACTTGCACATCTTTTTTTAACTTTTAGAGGTCAAATGCACCAAAATACCAAACTTTTGTTTAAATATACACCACTGGCAATCCAACAGTTTCTCCCCTCCATGGTTTTCATGCAAACACAGCTGCCACTTTTAATCCTTTAAGAACCACTTGAACAAATTCCTATTTAACACATTCTGATCAGCATTTAGGATCATCTAAGTTAGCACTTGTCTCCTACTGAAAAAAACCCCACAAATAAGTCTTCTGACCAAGCTCAAGCAATACCACTTCTTACCACTCCAATGCTTCTGAAAAAGTTTGAAGGTCAATAAAATGTAGAAGAGATGACATATAATGAAAGTATCTAATAGACAAACATAATACTAAGTAGATCACAACAAACACAAGAGGTTGCTGTCCTCAAGTAGAATCATAGACTTATTTGGGCTGGAAAGGACCTCTTAAGATCACCTAGTCCAACCCCTCTTCCATGGGTAGAAAGGACATCTTCCATTAGATCAGGTTGCTTGAAGTCCCATCCAACCTGGCCTCAATCACTTCCAGGGATGAGTCATCCACAACTTCTCTGGGCAACCTGTTCCACTGTCTCACCACTTTTATAATAAAGCATTTATTCCTTATATCTCATCTAAACTTACTGTCTTTTAGTTTAAAACCACTGCCCTTTGTCCTGTCCCTAAAAGCCTTGGTAAAAAAGTCTCAGTCCACCATTCTTACAGGCCTTCTCTAAGTACTGAAAGATAGAAAGTAGAAAAGTCTTCTCAGTACTGTGATTTCCAGTTAGTGGGGCTGCTTTCCTGGTTAAAATGAAAATTAACTACAAAGCAGGCAACAAGTAAAATGAATTAAAAACCTTTGTGAGATCTGACTGGGCTCTGTCCAAGGCCAGCTCAAGCTTCAGAGCCACAATGCCCAAGCAGAGGCTCAGGAGGCAAAGGGGGCAGCCTGCCAGGGGCAAGGAAGAAACAGAAGACAAAGATCACTGCCAGAGCAACTTGAACTAAGCAGGATGCAAAACAGTATCAACTTTTTCAAGTGAGGACTAGCTACATAAAGAGGCTAAATCCTGACATGGTACCAAGGGAGAAGAAATGATGTCTGAAGAGAATGGGCTAAAAGAATACAGCAGTGCTTCTCCTCTCCAGGACAATCTAACAGTTACTGAAAATAAAGCTATGGAATTACTAGTCCTGAGGTGATATTATGTACCCTTGGGGGAACTGATATAACTTGATTTTAGTGCTTTGAAAAGTAACTCTCCATCTTGGACCTGTTCTTCCATCCTTTGAAGCTGCATGTCCTGAAAGTTTTGCTATGCCTGACAAAAGTCCTTAGCTCATGGATATCTCTCTCTATAGCTGATTTGTTCAATACAGCCATAAATTAAACACAGGTGCACGGACCACCCACACTGTAGAAACAGCAACAACAGAAACACTGCAATGAATGCGGGTTTTTTTGGAAGACTTAAAATGTTCTGCTCATACAGATGTGTGATGACCTCTATGAGCTGCGTAACAGTGTAACAAATGGGTAATTTAGTTGCTCCACAAACCACAGATTATTGTAGTATTTAAGAAAAGATGCCATCTGTAACATGATTGCAAGTCACCATAGTGCTTTTTAGACTGATATAGAAGTTTATGTGAACTTACAGTAACTGACAAATTATAAAATACCACCTCTTCTAGAACCTGTAAGAAAATACATTAAAATCATTTAAAGATTTATTCTTATGAAGTACTGCATTTCAAACTATATAACCACTTTCTGTGTATTGAATTACCTGAGATATTTCCTTTGAAAAATACAGTTCATGTTTCCTGATATTTCATAACCCAGTTTATAAAATGAAGACTTTAGAACCAGGCTACAAGCCAATAATTATCAACTATTATACGGGATTTAATTACTCCTTAGTCCTTAGGTCAAAGGAATTGTGTTTAAAGCTATTCAGTAGTTAGTTTTCCTTATAAGTTATTTCAATAGTGAAACTTGTTTGACCAGCTTCATTATTATATCAACACAAAAAAATGTCAAACAGAAGAAATTAGTAATTGTTCAGTGATACTCCAATCTTGGAGAGGACGGGAATAACTTCAAGCAGAGGGAAATGCAGGAAAATAAATGACTGGCATTAAAAAATATTTTTCTTCAGATAAATTATTTGCCTTAAATACCGATTTCACAATTCAGGAATAAGTAAAACACATGAAATGAGCATTATCATTTTCCTGCCAAAGAATTCTGAATATGATTTAATTCAAAGTCTGAAATAACTACAGAACACGAGTCATGAAACAACCGTGTCAAGCCCCCTATGAAGCAAACAATTTAAAAACAATTATACGTGTCTGAAATACTAGGGTTCCTTAAAAACATCAATTGCAATGTTCTTTTTCAAAGCAATATAATTTTTTTTTCCTTATTATTTTCTTGTTTTCCTAATAAGAGCTGTAAGAGAAAAAACAGCCAAGGACAGGAGAGTTTCACCATTCAGCAAATCGGAGATGGGGCAGGAAAACAGGTGTGTTTGGCAGTCTACTATAATCATGAAGACAGAGCAAGCAATCTTATTTTTCTTTCTTCCCTTCTCATTTTCACTCAGCAGCCAACAAGACGCAGCAGATCTACCGATTCTATACATACTATGTTACTGCACGGGTAAGTAAAATGAAGAGAAGAAACGGGAGGCAAGAGCAGCAGCCACAGCTTCAAGGTTGCATCTCAATATGAGGACCTGCCCGTTCCATGATCTACCACTGACCATGCTAATACCTACTTTGCAAATGAAAGATAGATACCTGGCAGATTACAGGAAACCCCTGGAGGGAGAGGAGGGAAGCATTACACTACCATATTTGGCTCACTCTGAACTCACCGTGGGGTAGAAGCCAACTTTGAAAAAACCCTTAATATTTCAAGAAAGATCTCCCAGGCTTGTTTATGACTGTATAAATCTTGCCTTATATGAATGTACATTGAGCTAACCAGAATGTTAAAAAGCTGTTACAGGAATTTTCAACAACAATTCTAATTAGATTTTGAAAGACACGTATTCTCTAGTAATTAGAAAAAAGCTATTTTTATTAGTTTTTCTAAGTAACAAAATACAAAGACATTCTAAAAATTATGCAGATGAGTACAATGAGGCTTTTAATTTTATGAAGTTGGATGCAATGAAAAATGATCTTGCTATAATCTCTAATAAGCAGTCTAAAAACTTCAAAATGGTGAAATAGTATAACCACACGTACACACAAACAGACTATGCCACAAAAAGGACAAGTCTTTACTCCTCAACTCTTTTTGACAGTTCCAAATTTCAGGCACATATCCAGAGGAACTTTCTGCCCCACGTCTGGTCAGTAAAGAAATTGAGGTTAACCTTTAATTTTTAATGTCACCTGCAGCCAGTGATTGCTTTTTCTAATGCAAGTGACAGATAAACAGCAAAACACTCCCAAGATGATACACAAAGCACCACACACCATAAGTGCATTTTTATTTTTATACCAACTCAATTTCTCAAATGGATAACCAATGTTCCTACTAATTTACATTAAGAATTGAGTGAGGCATGAAAATTGTTCTGATGCATAGGCTTTATTTCTTTAATGTACTGCATAGTGTTCTGTACTTTATTGCAACACTGGAAAAAACTAAATACATCTAAATGGTACAGAAACTATACATAAAAAAACATAGGCATATATATGTCTTTAAAAAAATCACTTCAGAAAGGGCTTTTAATTCTCCAGAGCAGTAAGAAGGAAAGATAACTAATTAAAGTCACTGATGGAAGTCAATAAAAGCAAAAAATTGTTCCTCTTAAGATGTGTTTCCTGACCTTTAATCTCTTGGTGTTTTTCTGTAGACCAATGCACTAGTATGATACACAGAGTCTACACTCTTTATCTACACTGCCTGCATCTCAACTTCCTAATTCCTTTATAGAATTCAATAGTATCACCTTAACATTTGCAAGGTAATTCCAAACTAAACAGAGGGAATATGGCAAATTGAGGCAATATAATCTAGCTATTTAAGGCAAAACTGGCAAGTCTTTAACAGCAAACACTGTATCATTACTAAACACTGCCATGTTGTTAATGTAAGAAGAAGTTTGAATTAGATAGTAAATTGGCCCTCCAGGTCGGGACTTAGAGCATATTATGGGAGAAAGCAAAGAAAAGCTCCCACTGATGCTGTCTATGTTTCACCAGTTCTGTGGAAAGCAGACTTCAATACAGTTATCCGTCACTTTTAAAACCAAATACTGCAGTCAATATTTTACTTGTTTTTTAAAATTCAACATAGTGAAGAGAGGAGAAAAGCCCCTATGTTTGTAAAATAAGGGTGTTCAGAATAATTTTTGGAAAACTACAGGAAAGACATCAGAAACACGGGGTTTTTTAAATTATAAATGTGTAACTATGACATTGATAGAAAACAGACAATCACAGTTTGGTTTTTAGAAAACACAGGAAAGTTAACTCACATAGTAGCAGGTGCTCGAACACAAAGGAGACAATATTCCTTAGAATGATACTCTCTGCACATTCAACAGTCAAGCAGTCTTGGGATAAGGCTCAGCCACCAGCAGCAATGAGGAAGCTGAAGTAGCAGTCCTGGTACCAGACTTCTGGAATTGACCTTTGAATGGAAAATAAAGATGCTTGAGGAAAAAATGTTCAAAACATTGACCTAAAGGGATTCAAGTGACCTAAGGCACTGGATTTCTCCTAGAAATTTCAATGTAACAAAAAGTAAAGTGACCAGAAGTAGTATCTTTTTTCAAGTTAAATAAGTATTTCACATAATCATTTAACAGGAGAGATGGAAACAACATTTAAAATAAACCCACGTGGTTCAATTTATTTATTTTTAAGAAGACAGTAATGGTAGAGAGACAACTCTAACAACTTGAGTATTATGAAGACTTCTTCATTACTCAACATGAAATTTGTATCAACCTGCAATTCTTGGATGCTTTTCAGCATTATTTTCAATTCCTCCTCCTGTGACTGAACTTCTTAAAACTATATATTTTACAAATTTCAGGAACTTGATATTGTTAGATGTATGTTCTAGAAGGTGGTTAATTCATTATTAATAAGACACAAAAAGTTGTACTGAGTTCAATAGCATGCTATAGTTGGTTATAAACACACTAAAAGTGTTCAAGGCTATGGTTCTAAGTAAAAAATAACATATCAGATTCCAGCAACTGATGAGCCATTTTTTATTAACTCTCTTTTAACTGCTCAAAAAAGCACTTACTTGTAAGTGAAAAAAAAATATTAAAAAAAACCAAACAACACAAACCACTCAAAATGTGTTTAAGCAGAATCTTTCCACTGCTATGAGATAATTAAACTCTATTCATGTAATGATGGAATACAGTGCTATTTTAAAATATTTTATCCTATTAAAAATATGCAAAGCTAATAGTGTTGAACTGGAAGCAGCATCTTCACTTTTTTAAAAGCTGGTGCTTTAGTGTTTTTACAGTTTTTCCATCAGAAAACCTAAGAACACAACCATCTAGCCACAATTTTTAAGAAAGTCATTAAAGACTGATTTTGCCAGTGGCTCCTGTAATCTGACCATTGTGGTCAAAACCAATTAAATTGCATTTAGAAATAAACCATGAAAAACATACTCACTTTGAAGGAATAAATTTTAGGATTTCTTTTTAAGAAGTTAAACTAAATATAATTGTCTACACATGAGTATATTAAAACAGTTCCAGCTAAATAGTGGTGTGTTTTTTTAATTTGGATTAGCATCCTAGTTGCAATATACTAGCATATAAATAATTTTTTATTGTAGAGCACACTTTGAGTTATTAAGCCTGGCATTAAATTTTGTAACAAGATGTAATATATCTAATTCAAGAGGGCTTAGAGTATTCCTGTTTTACTTATTAATATGCTAAGTGAATGTTTGGACAATTGATTTCAACTCAGTTTTGTGACTAAAACATGTGACAAGATACAATTTTCAGGTTACACAGTCCATTTGTCATAACTACAGCTCTTTCTTATTTCCATTGGTGTTAACAAATTAATAAAAAAAGTCATACTGACTAAACCATCAGCATCTTTTACATATAGCCATTAGCAAAGTATCTTCACTGCTTTTCCTTGCTGTTCTGCTGCCCCATTTCCTTCCTTTGCTTTTTATACCCTCCTTCCTGCATTTTTACCCTAAAAGAAACACAGTCTGCAAATAAAGAACTGTCAATGTGTGTATCTGCAGAGGACTCACCACAGTGAGACTACAGTCTGGTTCTGAAGTAATAATAAATGCATTGCTCAGATACCACAAGTCAATTCAGTACCAGCTGGATACAATCAGTGACTGGTTTGCTTAGAAAGATCAATATATTTAACATACTAATCCTGTAAATTCTCACTGAAACAACAGAACATCCCCAGCCAATGGCTTAAATAATGTTTATGTAGGAAAACTGATAGAAAATATCACTCTGCGTAAGTTCTGAGAACAGAGGTGATGATGATATACTTAATACCAGTGTAGCACAATTTGCACATTACTCATACAGTTGGAATATTATTTTGCAACAAATTACACTGTAGAATGATCTCTATCCCTGCATGTTTTCTGAGTTACAAATTAGTTGAACAGAGCATGGAGAATGGGAAAGGTATGTCTACGCCTTATGCATTTGGACTAGCTGAAATCAAGACAGACTTACGGTGAATACCAAGAAAATTGTAACAGTGGAAATTAGAAAAAAATATATTAATAATTACTGAAATAATTATAAAAGTGAATACAGGATTATGTTAAGATTTTAGTAACATAAGATAGAAAGATTATTTTTCTTGAAAAGTAAGAGAAAGAAACTTGACTACATGAACTAGAGTGTGAATGAGTGAGCAGAAACCAGAAAGAAACTGCCTATATTTTAACAAAGGTGATGACATCCTCATGTAGGCTGCTCACTTTGTCTGAAAGATCATGTCTGGCAGACCATGGCCCTGCCTTCTTGAACATTACTTAAAGAAAACAGTCTTTGAAATATGAATAAAGAGCTTTCCTTACTTCTGTAGATGCATGCATACTCACATAGGATGGAGGAAAGTAAGAGTTCAGTATCAGAGCATATGCTAGTAATATGCTCCTAACAACCAGAGTTACCCAATATTGAAAGAAGCAGGTATCAGGAAGAAAATGCAGATAACAATTTAACTTAAAATTCTAAATGGAACTGTTTAGGAAAGCTACATTTTGCAGCTAACAAACAGGTACAATAGTACACTTTTCGAGGGAATCTTTCTGTTTCTATTAGTCCTAAAACTAAGGTCCTGCTTGGAAGATCAAGGACATGAAAGAATCCCGTAACTTTGCCACTTGCTCTCAGTAAGCCTTTCTTCACTATCCTTTCAACATACATTAAACTAAAGCAAAAGGGGGAAAGAGAGTGGAAACAAAAAAAAATAAACTAACTTAATTTTGCTTTTCTGTTCTTCTGCTCCCAGAACTGTTTCCCTCAAAAAAAACCCTTAACAAAACAAAAAAATAACAAAAAAAAAGCCCAACACATATCTGAGAAAAAAATGTAACAAATTATACAGATTTCCCTAGTATTTCAACAATTTTACTAAATACATTTTATAATCTTCTCATCAAGACTCAATGTTTCAAAGTTCTGTGCTGGATCTCAACCTGAATGCTTTCCATACAGTCTTTCCATTTAAGTAAATAACTTTGGTCAAAATTTTAATTTTGAATAGTCATGTACTAGTTTTGACATTAGTCCATCCTGATACTGTACCAGAATTAAAAACTAAAAATACTGAAACTGACATCAACTGTACTGAAAGTATTCTAAGAGCAGTTTGTTTCAAAACAGATTGTGTGGCACATGTAAAGTATGGAATTTGGTTACTGAAATGAGTCTAGGAATGTCCCACTTCTGCATTGCTTCTCAGGTATATGTATGCACAAAAGAGCATTTTAAGATGGCAGACACTTGTATAGGTCTATTAAGTCTGTGAATACAGGAGCTGCTGCATTTCACAGTCTATTATTTATATGACAGAATGAATATCTGAAAACATGAAATATAGCCTTAAATTATTCACTTATTCTTTTCACAAAAAGAGAAACCGTCAATCTAACACTAAGAGACTTCAAGCATATTTCTAAAGGTTTTGTGAAAATTGCCTTATTTATCAAAACTTTATTCCTTCCGATTGTTCATTAAATACTGTAGCTTTGCATTAAGGTTAAGCAGTGTCAACCAATTACTGTTGCTGGAAAAGTCCTCCTTCCTTAATACGCAAAAAACCCACAGTACACAGTGAATTATTTTAATAGGCAAACTGAACACTGTTTATCCAAAGTACATTTCGACCATAAAAATGTATTTCAAAGGTTTCTATCAACAATCAATTATAGTACTATTTATTAGCACAGAAGCATTAAGCATGATTCTTTGTCTGTTTAAATGCCAGCCTTAAAAAAATACATCTAATTTAGCATATTCAGCAATATTCTGTTCTTAGCTCATACTACAGAAAAGAGAAAAATTAAGTGACCTATAAAGCAAACATAAGAGATAAAAAAGATAAAATTTAAAGAGACAATATCCACTGGTATAAATACCATTGGCCTTCTTGGCCACAACGGCACATTGCTGTCCCATGGATGACTTACTGTCCACTAGGAACCCAAGGTCTTTCTCCATGGAGCTGCTTTCCAGCAGGATGACCCCTCATCTGTGCTGGTGCCTGGTGTTTTTCCTCCCCAGATGCAGGACTCTACACTTGTTCTTACTGAACTTCATGAGATTCACCTTTGCCCATCCCAGCTCTCTAACCTGTCTAGATTTCCTTGGATAGCAGCACAGCTTCTGGGGTGTCAGCCATCCCTCCCAGTTTTGTATCATCAGTGAACTTCCTGAGGGTACACTCCAACCACTCATTCAGGTCATTAATTAGATATTGAACAAAACTGTTCTCTGGGGAACACCAAAGGCCACAGGCCTCCAGCTTGACTCTATGCCACTAATCACAACCCTCTGAACTCTACTGTTGAGCCAGTTTTCTGAGTCTTCCTATGAAGATGTTATGGGACACAGTATCAAAAGTCTTATTAAAGCCCAGATATATGACATCCACTGCTCTCCTTTCATCTACCCTTTTGGTCACACCATTGTAGAAGGATGACAGATTAGTCAAGCAAGATTTCCCCTTACTAAATCCATGTTGGCTACCCCTGATAACCCTCCTTTCTTCCATGTGGTTAGAGATGGCCTTCAGAATCAGCTGCTCCAGAGACAGAGGTGAGGCTGACTGGTCTGTAGTTGCCTGGGTCTTCCTTCTTGACCTTTTTGAAAACTGGAGTGACACTGGCTTTCCTCCAGTCCCCAGGCACCTCTCTCACCCTCTATGATTTTTCAAAAATTATGGAGTGGCTCAGCAACATCATCAACAAGCTCTCTCAGCACATGTGGGTACATCCCATTGGGGCTCATGGATTTGTGTGTTTTCAGTTTATCCAAGTGATCTCTAACCCGATCCACACTGACCAGTGGAGAGTCTTCCTCCCTCCAGTTTTGCTCCCTTACTTCCAGTGACTGGGATTCCTGAGGGCTGGTCTTAGTGGGCAAAGAAGGCAGTCAGCAATTCTGCCATCTCTGCATCTTCTGTTACCCTATCTCCCACCTCATTTAGCAGTGGACCCACTTTTTCCCTGCTCATTGCTGTATTTGAAGAAGCTTTCTTGTTTCCTTTCACCTCCCTAACCAGACTAACTTCTAAGAGAGCCTTGGCCTTTCTTGTTGGAATCTCTACATACTCTGTAATCCTCCCAATTAACCAGACCCTGTTTTGACATAATGTAAATTTCCCTCTCCCATTTGAGTTTTTCCAGGAACTCCTTGCTTATCCATGCAGGTCTCCTGCCTACTCTGCTTGATTTTTTTTTTCAAGGGAATACATTTATCTTGAGCTTGGAGGAGCATTTGAATACTGACCAGTTCTCTCAGGCCCCCCTACCTTCTAGAGCCACAGTCCATGGGATACATCTAAGTAGACCTTTGAAGAGCACAAAATTAGCCCTCTTCTCAAGTCCAGGGTAGAAATTTTACTTATTACCTTGCTTCTTTTCCTAACAATACTAAAGTCTAATAATAAGTCATGGTCACTACAGCCAAGATTTCCCCAAACCTTAACATCTGCAAACAGACTCTGTTTGTTAATACAAGGTCCAGAATCACACCTCTCCTTGTTGGTTCTTCAACAACCTGCAGAAAAAGTCGTCATTAATGCACTGCAGGAACCTTTTAGCTTGTTATGCCAGGTTGTGTGAACTTTACCCTTTGTCCTAATTCAGTCTTTTCCCCAACACATTTTAATGGCCTGTGGTTCAAAAGGCTAGAACCATGATTTTAGTATGTGATCACCTCTGTCTTTACATTCTGTATTAGAAAAATGTGGATCTCATTTCTCTCTGGAACTAACTTGCTTACCATTCCGTCTGGTACATAAGGTGTGATGAAAAAACACCTTATTTTCTGATGGCAACCTTTAAAATTATACTACTATGGGCACGACTGTTACAAAACAAGTAAAACCGAAGAAAATTTCTTCTACATATCTTGTCACCCTGTCTCACTACAAAAAACTTTTCATCCATGTCCTGTTATCAGTGATCAATGAGACCTACAATGATACTAGACATAGGTATCACTGCTACAAACAAGGAGAGGAAATAACGTAAGAAAAGAATGAAAAAAATCCAAACAACTCTGTAGAGAGTCACATAGAGGACTCTCTGTAGGGGAGAGAGGGGATGGAGAGGAGGGACAGCAGAGAAGCCAAAAAACCCCAAAAAACTCACCTCCCAGTGAGATAAGTACCACCTACAAGTTCCAATCTACCATTAAAACCTGAAAAGTTTTTAGAACCAATTATTGAACAACCAAACTCTAGAAGATAAAAGAAGATTAATTTAAAAAATACAGATCCCTTCAAACTAATCTGAATTACTTCACTGAAAAGGTGTTACCTGGCTCCATGATGAGAGCTTAACAGTAGATGTGATATAAGCTTGAGGTCAGAGAGATTTTATTCATGTCCTACACCATCATTGCCAATGTAACAAAATACTGTCTAGACATAATCACTGCAAGCTGGACACAAAAAAGATTGAAGTCATAGAGCAGCTGTTCCAAAAAACAAATTTCAACAGCTCTGTCAAACTGGGTATGTATCTCAAACGGATCTCAGAGATCTGCTTAGATTAGTTTCTATCTGGTATCTTCATACCAATCCTATGACTTGAAGGCAGTGTGGTTATAAAATTGGTAGGTAATACAACGCTGGGAGAAAACAGCAGCAGCTCTAAGGATGGGATCTGATTCCCAAATGCTTTTGGAAATTGGGACATAATGTCTAATATCAATAAAGTGATTCAATAAAGACAAATCTGAAGTGCCACATATAAAAAAAAAAAAAAGATGCAGAGACATGAAACACAAAACAGATCAGCAATAAAATATTACACAGGCAATCAATGGATAGAGAGCAATACAAAGAAAAAGCCTAAATTCTGGGGTATTTTTCAAAAACACATCCAATTAAACAGGTTGGCAAGTCTGTGATGCCTATGTGGGTGGGTTTGTGCACGTACACATGCACGTGTATGTGCGGAGCTGATAATCACTTTTTTCCATCTCTTACTGTGCTGTATATGCTTCTGGACCTTGTAATTCTGAGAAAGGTGTAGGCAAACTATGAAAAGTCAGTGGGAGTGTGACTTCTAGGAGTGCTGGAGTATTTCACTCACTGAAGCTTCTCAAGAAAAGGTTTGATCAGCGTACTTGATCCTGATGCAGGATCAAGGAAAGATGGAAAAAGGTGATAATCTATGATCTTCCAAGCAATACATTTCTCCAATTTCAGTCCACCTGCCACAGACAACCACAGCAAGAGACTGAAGAAAAAGAAAGGCTACCTCTGTGAATCTTCAACAGCATAAGCTCTCTCACTTGCCTCCTATCTACAGACTCCCATATTGAAACCCACCACAACAGCTTTCCTTGCCACCAGAGAGGTGGAGAGCAGATTATGACTCTGTGTAGATGCTTTTAAATTTCTTTGACATGAGCCAATACTAGATTGAGAACATCTGTGGGTAACTTTTCCTGGTTTATCAGTCTTTGGCTAAAATTACCTAGCATTTCACATAACAAAAAATGCATCACTGATAACTTTTATTTTAATGTTACGTGTGTGCCCTTAAAAGGAGCATGAACAGCTTTGTATACAAAAACCTCATGCACAAATAGTACAATTAAAGAAATTATATACTGAATTGCACAACATGATACACAGTTTTAGTGGTTTTAGAAGGCTTCCTTTGCCTGTGCTGTTTTTTTCAGCCCCTTCATAGATAGCTCTTAATAATTCCTTACCTTATGTCCTGTAGTAACAATTGAAAATTGCCTACAAAACAAAGTGGAATGCTAATCAACACCTCTTCTGTGAATTAAAGAACAATCTTCAGCTTTAGGGGACACATCAGTATAGTGATCAGAAGAAATGGATATTCTGTATTGATGAAATCAAACTTGTGGGGATAGAATAAGATCTTGCTTTTCTAGATCCATCAGCTCTACTGGCTAACACCAGCCAGCAGTGGGAGATATGGAGGTGGGTTGTAAGATAAGGAACAGGCTAGAGGCAAGAAGAGCTGTTATAATTATAGCTGGGAACACAGAATTTGTTAAAGGAAGTCTACTGTATAATTACATTTGAAAATTTAGCAAGATGCCCAGAGGCTGGCTTGCAGCTGTCAGGAACTGGTAACGCTAAAATTCTGCTCAGGAGGCAATCACTACTGCAGCATAGCACACCTCCCTGTAGTTGAGCTGACTTTGATATGGCAAAGGAATAACTTCAACTAAAATTAGTAAGATTACACTACATGTGAGATTATACCTATTATCAGTAAAAAGTGTTCAGAGACTGTGCATTATTTTAATGAAAGAAAAGTTAATCTGCTGGTTTCAATGCTATTTTTTTTTTTAAATAAATGGCAACAATGGTATTACTTTGGGAACTGAGTATTTTATAACAGTTAAAATTCAGGGTTTTTAAAAAATATTAATTCATTACCAAACTAAGCTCATCTGCAGGTTAGCATCAGTTTGCATACAAAGTCATAGTTCTCACTTTGGTTTAGCTGGCCCAATCAAATAAAAATTAATTACTGAAATGAATTAATGAAATTGGTAATCTGCAGACAAACTGATCAGGTATGAAATACCAGTAAGTAGTTTTGGAAAAAAATGGTAGCACTAAACAATTGAAAAAAATGCTCATTTTATATGAAATTAATAATTCTACTTGAAGTGCATATTCTGCTAGTTTAAGTACTAGCAAATTAAGGGCTGAGCATGTCAGAAATTATCAACAATCATAAGTACTACTGGTGTTTATTTAAAATACATCCAGATAAATAACTGAGCAAGAATCATAATACAGTAATAAATTTGACCGTATTTGGAATCTTGGCAGAATTCAAAATTATGTTGTCATATTATCATTACAAGAAAATAAACTCTAGAAGACAGAGCCGAAACAGCAAGTCTAAACCAAAACTTACAGCAGAATAATTTCTAAATGCTTTGACAGCTGCTTCTTTTATTTCAGACTTACAGTTTTACATTAAGTTTAAGTATATATGTCTACCTGGCATTATGGAGTGTAAGGAGAGAAAACTGAGAATTGTTTCACCTTTATTCAAACCAGCTACTGCTTCCATTTTGAAAAGGTGAAGACTGAAGAATGTGCTTAAATCCTCAAATAACATCTAAGCGCTGAAATCATAAGTACAGACAGCACATCAACAATTCCTAATTGCTCTGCCAGCCTAAAGATATTCTTGTTTGATGCCTCATTATTATAATAAGTTTAAATACTTTGGTTGTCTTTTCTGTAGGAGGGCAGAAATATTTTCTAAGTATCATAAGCTTTGCTCACTTAGAAAAACATCCTCAGCTTACAACTAAATAAACAGCTGCTAACTGTGCATTAAGTTTGGCTTTTGCTCAGTGTAACAGGACTGCTTTTTGCGATCTACAGCATTTCATTTGAGAAGGGGGGAGGAAAAAACTTAAGAAATCAGTTATTTTATACAAACTTCTCTCCTACAATGTTTCATTTTTGTTTGACTTTTACAGATAATTAAACTATCATTTACTCCTTTGCTTTCATTTTTAATGTAAAACAAAATCACTTGAAAAATTCAAGTCCTTGAAAGACATAGAAATCACATTTAAATACATTTTTTAAAAAGAAAAATTAAAATTCACTTAAAAAAAAACACTTCAGGAGCACAATACTGATTTCAGACAGTGATCTAGGTTCTATCCAAATACGAGCTTTTCAGGACTAACTTCAAATGTTCTGAGCCTCGATCCACTCTAGTTGCTTCATATTGATTTTCTCTACTTCAAGCAAAATAGTCTCCTATGTTGACTTTCATAATTTTCATCTATATTACACCAAATAATGCAGCTTTAAGGACTGAAAGAATCCCTTCAGGAATGTAGAGAAAAAAACTCAGACTCTCATCTAAAATACTACTGTAGAAGAACAAATTATTTTAATGAATTTTATCAACGATTCCACAGTAAAATATAAGAAAGCAAACTACATTAAACTGCTGATAGTTGCCTGTCATTACTTTGCTCTGGACAAAGAAAAACCTTTAAATTTAATATTGACTTTGAAAGAAAAAAAAATGTCTTATATGGAATTGTTTTGTCGATCCTACGATGTGAGCACACAAGTCTATAAATCTAGAGGGGGGCCTTTTACCTTAATTTAATACACACAAAAAAATAATCCCAAACGTAAAAACAAAAGAAAGAAAACTCAGAAAATGCTTTAGTATGTAATGCAGAATGAACACTGCTCACATTCATAGAAAACATTCTCTTCCCAAGATATGAACCTTTTAAGCAGAAAGCTTTGTGTGGAAATAAAATTTGCCAATACAATCGACAAGGGCTCTTTCACCAACTGCCAATAATTAATTAAATCTGGCCGTGGTTCTAAGTAGCTCTACTTTTAAATATGTTTTTGCAACTTGATATTCCTATCGTCACAAGTGTGGCGTGTATTCAAGAGGGTTTTAACACAAAAGGATGAACAATACTACACCTTGAATGATGAGTGGGGAAGATCAGTCCCGCTAAAGCTCAAAGCCTGTGCATCAAAAGACAGCTTTGCTGATCTTACTACCTTATCTCTGCCAAAACTTGTTTTGACTCTGTCTACCTGTACACATGCATGAAACTGTCCAGTCTTAGATTATAATTCTCTTTAAAAATCCTATCTGCTGGTTTTATGTTTTAGGTAAGGAGTTATGACTTCTCTTTCTCCTATCAATACAAGTATCCACAGCATTGAATAATTTGTGGGTTTATCTCCCTTATTATCACCTATCTATGTATTATCCTACAATTTTCAAAAAAGTTGTATGGCACAACACAACTAAATATATTAAATCAACATTTACTAGCATTTTGAGATATATGACCATTTTTATGAGATTCAGGTTACCTACCCCCATGAAGGCATACATTAATACAATGGTACTTACAATAGAAAGAAAAAAGTCTATTGTTTCTAAAATTGCTTTCAAATATTTTAAATAGCTTGCCCCTATTCTTTTCCTCATAAGACAGGGGATGTCAAAGCACACATAAAAATTCCTAAATTAAGGAAAGAAAAACAAGAATGCATATTATATATAAAGTAGTAATAGGCAGAGACAACTTCACTAGGCTGTGACATATGACATCTGGTAGACTATTATCATAATAAATGGGAAAAGTAGGTAAGATCCTGTCAACAGTAAGGCATAAAGAAATGCATCTTCATCAGAATGACAAACATATCTGCCTTTAACAAACACAGATCAAACTGAAATTCAAGTATCTACAAGTTAAATATTTTCACTTTATTTAATTCTCTTTCCTTCTTGATCTTAATAATTTCACTGAAGTGTAACGTCTTCATTTATCAGGTATGTATTTAGGTAATTTAAGTTCTTTTTAGCAGGGATAAATTAAACTTACTAATAATATATGGCTAAAAACTCACAAGAAACAGACGTATTACTTTTTCACACTTCTACAAATCATTTTAACAATTCAAAATAGCAACCCAGATTGTCAAACAACAGTCTGAAAGCACAATGCATTGATCTGTGACTCTTGTTGATGTACCCATGCAGGTATCACACAGGCACTGACATAGCTTTAGCTGTGCAGTTACCAGTTGAATGGTAAAACTAACAATCTCCTGAGGGTCATACTACATATTTGATGATATGTGCTAGCTACAAAAAAAAAAAATCTCATATAAGAGAAAGAAGATAACAGTGACTTTCTGAAGGTAGGTCATGTTCCCACAACTGATATTCCTTATGCTTCATTTTGGTCAATGCTTTATTCTTCAATTTTGTGACATCAGATGAGAATAAACAAAAAGAACCATCATAAAATTATTATTCTATGGAGACTGAAAATTGTCATTTGGTGGTTTTAAAAGTTCTCTATCTTTTTATTTGTGACTAAATACAAGACCTACTATATATTTAGTCCTTTCAAAACTAGATAAACACCTGTAAAGTAATACTAACCAGATTACAACAAATTTCTGCATATAAAAAGAGAAATTTCAAAGTCACTGAGGGAACAGTTGAGAGTCACAGATGGAAGAATTCAGGCAAGTAAATGGAAGGGGTATTTGGTTTTTTACTTGCTTTTGATAGGAGAAGTTATTTGAAAAAGCAAATTCCCCGATTAATGAATACAAAACTACTGAATTACAAAATGCTGAAAGAAATATTTAACCTTAAGGGTTGAATATTTAGCATCACTGTATTCCTAGGTAACTGTTTTCTTGATACTTTGTTAGTTCAGGGGTCTTTCCAATGCCGCATTGTGAAGACAGTCTGTGTTATGGTATTTACTTTTAAACAACTTTCAATAAATTAATGAGTGATTTGGTCACACATTTTCAGACTTCAGTAGAAGCTGATGGCTTTAAGATACCAGAGAGACTGATTTGGCAATTGTGTCTCTAACTCATGTGTACTCTCACTTCATAACTACTGCCTCTTGTCAACACCTAAATGAGGCTTCTTCAAGTCTACGAAAGGAAACCACAAAACTGCTGCAATTTCTATACACTCTAATAAATGCATGACACGGTTTAATGCTTATTTAAGGTGACGTAACAGGAGACCAGCCCAAATAGATAACCCATTTTGTCCCATTCGCTGCCTTCCTCCAGAAGAGAAGCTTGTGATGTGAACCAACTTGTGTGCAACCCCTCCGTCTTCTCCCATTCCCTGACAAAAGAACGTGAAAACACAAATCTACTCTAATCTTCTTCAGGCATAAGAATATGGCTCATGAAGAAAGACAGAGTAGGGCAGTTAATATGTGCAAAGAAATATATTTAAGGATAATGAAGATTTCCTTTTACATGGGTTGATTGACTAACCCATTTTTTATGGTTGCAAATCTGTTCTCATATCACTCCCATTGTTTTTAAATCAATTATCAGAATTATCTGGAATGTAAGATAAATTATTTCTAAGTTGCTGCTTTTTCTTTAACACAAATCAAAATGAACGCATAGAGACTTGCACAGGAATTTAATAAAGAAGTATGGGGAGATCTAATGCTGCATGAAGTTGGGGTGGGGATGATGCCCATGAGCTAGCACCCAGATTTTACTCTCGATGTTAGGTGTTTATACCTATTCTGCAAAAAGTTGGGCTAGTCACAACCTGATGGAAGCAGTGAGAACGGCACTTATACTTCAGAAGTTCTACTTCCCTTTCTGTAGTGTAGCACAGCTGCAACGGGAAAAGGGGATTATAAACGGAATTGCCACAGTGCTCTACCATTTACTGGACTGAAATTAGGTTAACTTTTTACTGCTCTTCCACTCAGCAACAAAAGTGTAAAAAAAGAGAGAATAAACAAATTACAATAACTGTGGTAGATGGTACGTGGTAATAGCCAGATGATCACCATTTCAGTTCATGATAACTCTGTCCTTTTGAAATTTGTTCATGCCCAAACTTAAAACAAGGAGAATATCTAGTGACCATTATCATCAACATATATCTCTGCATCATGCTTCATAACTTGGTTACTAAAGTTTTAACTAAAAGATCCAGGTTTAACTCAGAATTTTGCATCCTGAATTAGTCCAAGCAAAAGACAGATTTGCAAACAGCACATTCTAACACAACATAGGAGCTTTACAGAGTCAGGATCTTCCTTTCTCTCTTTAAACTCTTCCATAAATACTTTCTGGAAGAGACAGGTCTTTGAACGTTTCAAGAAAGTTACCCTCAGAAAGATTATTTATCCTGGTTTAAGCCAGGATGAAGTCACTCTTCCTTTTACTGATTTTTTTTTCTCCTTCAGTAAGCTTTCCTTTAGTAGCAGAGTGTTCCAGTGAGGAAGATAACAAATGGTGGAATATTTTTCTAACTGCTGGGACTTCAAGGATACATCTTTGTCTGCTCAGACACTACAGAGAAATCTATGACCCCCCCATAGGAGGCTGAATTAGACAAGACAGCAAAATTGGCCAGATATTCCATTCCATATACCTATGTAAGCTCAGAGGAAGGACAGAGATCACAGAAGACAACTTCCTTCCTGCTTCTTCTTCTCTTCTCTTCGGTCCATGGTTGGCGTCTGGGGAGGACTCCATCCATCCATCACCGTCGACCCCTAGGCTCAAGCTCTCTTGACCCTCATCACTCTACCCTTTCTCCAGCAGCAGTCCAGGATTTTTTGGGACTGTTCACAGCTAAGGAGAGTGCTGTGGGAATTGCTGGAGGTCAGGGGAAGCAACAGAGGATCTATATGTTTCCTGAATACATTTGTACGTAATTATATGTATTTTTTTTCTTATCTTTAATTAAAGCTGTGTAGTTTAGTTTTCAATCCAGCAAAGTCTCTCTCTTGTTCTCTCTCTCTCTCCTTCCCTATCTGGGTGGGAGGGGAGTGAGAGCATTGTTGTTAAACCTGAGTCAAACAGTGACAGTATTGTCCATCAACTCTACTGGAAGCTGCAGTGTAACTGGAATAGCTTCACATAACCTGATATAGATACACTCTGGATTTCACCATGTTTCTCAGCAGCAGAAATTTCAGATGTTGAAGACTGTATCAGTGGGTTTTAGGAAGCTTCTTAGTTTAGTAGGAGCATGGATAAAGATGAAGCACAGTAAAAAGAAGCGTCACAAGTAAAAGAATATAGACAAATTTCATGAGTTTTTAACACGCAGCTGAAGTTCTTAGTGATTACCCTTCAACATTTGGAGTAGCCAGTGCTAAAGGCCAGGACTTTTTCTGGCTGAGAAATGCTTTAGCAGGCAACTGCTGCACTCAAAGCTTCAGACTTAGATTTGCTGGTAACACCACCTTCATACTTTCAAGCACATCTACTCAAGTTAGAGAGCATGTCACAAACCACAACTTAACATAAAAACTGCATCAATTTGCTACCCTGATCTGACCATCTTTATTAAAATAAAGAACTTGTATTCAAAATAGCAGTTATACTGAGCTTGATAGGAAGACTTAAAAAACCCCACAAAACTGTAATGAAATAAGGCTGACTTTGGAGAATAAAAAATAAGAAAATTACAATAATTAACTGTTCAAGATACAAGAGAAACTAAAATAAGCTATAGAAGTTAGATGAACGGTATATTTCAAAATATTTTTAATGTGTTCTTTTTCATTTTACAATCCACATACAAATCAGATACTTCAAACGTAATTCACAGAATAACTGGAATAATGAAATTGTTACTATTTTATAAATAAAAACATAAGCCAACCATTAGTGCAAGAAAGCATCAATTTAAGCTCATCTCCTTTCGGAGAAAAAAAGAAACCAAAACAAAAAACTAAAAACACACATACAAAAACCAAATCCTGACTTCCTGACTGTATTTGAAATTCCTTTGTGTAAACTGCCAATTGATAAGGTAAACTTGAAGAGACTGGGAATTCAATCACAGTAATCTAAATTATCAGCTAATAGCCAAAAAAATAAATAAATCTAGTGTAGGTTTTACTCTGTGGCATGAAGTTGTTGACAATACATTCCTCAATAAAGAAAAATTGAATTATAGCCTTAGGGTGGTTTAATTTGGTACAAATTTTGAATAATGTTATATACATTTCCAAAGCAGATGCTAGGAGACTCTACAAGGACACTCAGCTCAATCAGAAGCCAGATTAAAGTTCCATCTGGAATGTAACAGTTCCACAGCTCTATTACAATTAGCAAAGTCACCAATGTCAGCCTCTAAAGTTGGGTGATTTGAAACTCTTTCTCTTCAAAATACAGCTATTAGCCCAGAAACAGAAACAAGTAGTTCACACACTTTTAAAACAGAACTTTTAAAGCAGTCACGAACTTGTGCTTCTGTAACTAGGATGAAAACTCTCATTTGGATTATTACAGCCATGTGAATCACAAGGACTATCCAGACACAATGATTTTACATCAGCTGTCCCGTTGCATTAAAAATCACACGAGTTCATGTAGCTGCAATACTCAAAATATCAGCAGGCTGCGAACAGCACAGAAGGTATTTGCATGAAATAAAACACAAGACTGATTTCCAACTGCCCTGATCTTTGCCTTCCCAATTCCCAGACTTCTTGCTATGAAACAAAGCATTTACCCAACAGGCCATGATGAAGAACTGCACCCTGAGGTGATCCATCTTTGGACAAAATAAAACCAGAATTACCTATGAAGCCTCATGGCTGAAAACCAAAGTGTAATTCTTCAGTCAACAGTCATACAACTTAACAGTTTTCCTACATTTAAACAAAAAAACAAATCTCAACTGAAGTTTACTAAAAGAAAGCAACCTTTCAAAGATCAATTCAGTAAACAGCAGTGCTGATACACAGACAGTGGAAAAGTGTTTCTGACAGAAAAACAAAATATGTCATACGCCCTAAATTTACTATTTTACCATTTAAATAAATAATGCATCATACAAATAAGTAAGCCTGAATGAGGAAGTTAGAAATAAAATGTCCACATCTTGCACCTCTTCCCCTCCAATTTCAATGGAAATATAGCAACACAGACTTAAAAAAAAAAATAAATCTCATTACACACATTTTCATCAAGAAAAGACTCAGTTAAAGAGCATGTTTATGATTTTCCAGTTGCTGCTTACATTAATCAGCCTGATTTCTATTATGAAATAGTAAGCTGCTAGGTTTGAAAATATCTACAATGTTAATATCCAGATAAGAGCAAAGTGAAGAAAGAGAACTGTACACACTGTTCAGTTAGCAGTTCTGCAATGAAGAATTAAATTTCAGCTTCCGAAAAGAACAGTAATATTCACAACTTTATATTTAGTATCCTTAATTAGGGTCCAAATATTATCTAATAATCTCCATATCTGAAATTTCATCTTCTAAATCTTTAGGGAGAAAATTTAACAATCTGTAGCAACTGTATGACTTTGTCTGTAGTCTAACTGTTATTTCTGAGCATAGCCCACAAGATCTCTACTGCCATCACCATGCAGCAGGATGGAGACATTTACAAAAAACAAACACACAAATCTAATGGAAGCCTAAATATTAAGATGTCAAAACTAAGAGTTCTGCAAACCAACCAATGCCTTTGACAGATTATGGTCTTTTATGGCAGTGGTCAACAAAAGTGCTCAAGGCTGCTGGTTACACTGGAAGGGTCCAAGAGCATCCATAAATTTCAGCACTAATGAAACCATGGAGAAATGATCACTGAATTTCAGTTCCACACTTGAACATAGCAGGTCATCAAAACAGCCAGCTTCTCTATTAATTAATGCAGGTTTTCTGAAAGATTAAGAAATAAAATAGCACCCAAAGATTAAAATGTTAATTAACAAAAAGCAAAGTATTATAATTGAAACATGTCTCAAAACCTGGGCTGGGGCTATACCACAAGCCTAGGGAGTCTTTTTAATAGTGTCCAGGAAAAGATTAAATTCTTCCTCAAAGAAACATCTATAGAGGTAACTGATTATTCATGACAGAGAAATGTTTGGATAGCATGGGTCCTGGTAATCCTCTAACTCCAGTGATATAGGTAGAAGCACAGGCCTCAAAAGGTTTCTCCAAAAATTATCCTTCTCAATGTTGACTACATAAAAGCATTGACCAGGATAATTTTTGGAGAAACCTTCTGAGGCACATATACAGGACTTTTGCTACAATAAGGATCTATTTATCTCATTTCCACAAGTGATAATCACCCCCACTTTCAATCTTCAGCACGTTTCTTTTTTTTACAAAGGTCTGGACTGCAACGTAAAATTTAATCCACAACCCATGACTCTCAGGGCAGACTCATGAACTTGCATAGCTCTGGACGGAAACAGCGCAGTAGCCGAAGAATCTTGACATGAAATGACTTGACAAAGGCCAACTACAAGCTTATTTAGCTTCAGAGCAAGCAAGGGACTGAAGGCACTTAGCAACATCTCTAATCCATGTCTTTTGTTAACGAAGAGGAAAAATATTAATTTTTACTATTCTCTGTATTTTAACAGCTTTTGACCAATTATGAACACTCACCTACTTCAAAAGATGTGACACAAGTCGTTGCTTGGAGTTACTCTGGTAGAAAATTCCAGATGATTCCCAGTAAACCATGCCTTTGTTATTTCTAAAGTATCATTTCTTTTTCTGCTGCTTCTCAAAATCTACATGCAGCAGTTCTGAGACTTGGCAAGTGACACCGGCGTAAGATTAACAGTTTACCAATATACGCCTCCAAGCGACTCCTATGATCATCACCATAAAACACTTGGAGAAAACTACTTCATGGACAAACAGCTAGCTGGTGTTGAACCCAGTGAAGAGACAGGATAGGGGGTGGTCAAAAGCAAACAACTGAAAATGTAATTTAGTATAATTTTTTTAAACCTACAATTCACTGATCTACTGTGTAGTTTAGCAACGCTTACATTCTTTGTTGATGCTAACCCGTGTTTGGCAGCTTCTGCAGAAAAAACAACGCCACTTGTAACCTCTTCTGTTAGCTGAAGAACTCTACTCCATTTTACAAATGACTGAAAGTGACCAATTTTCCATATCTTCACTATTGCTCAGCTGCAGCATATATCAAGATAAAGTAAGAAAATCCTGGTTTTGAGCTCTCCTGTGCACTTGCTTGATTTCAGTTTAAATCACTAAGTTCCATTAGGGAACAAATTCCCTTTGATTAGAAAGACAAAATTCCTTTGCATGAAAGACAGAACTTTTTTGGAAGTTGGTCCAAGACCACAAAACAAACATTTCCAGCAGGTAACAACCACCATCATCAACGCCAAGTCCAAAGTGCATTTCTTGGCCTTGTTAACCTACACATCAAAAAGTTTTTAAAACAATATATAACAAGACTCTCTTTCACTAGAGCTTCTACCCTTGGAAGAGACTGACAGAACCCAGCACCTACTGCACCACTGGAGCACTTCCCAACAACACTGGGGAGGAGAGTACGGGACCTCAGCAGAGAGGTCAATGTTGCCATGATCCTACAGCCTTCCCTGCTATTACTAGTGGAAGTTTTCCTCTCTTTTCGTATCATTTGCTTCACATTGTTGTTCCTACAGAAGCAAACTCTAAAAACCCAGCAATCTTCTTCGCAAATGGATCGCTTTTCAGTGGCCAATACCTTTGCTGTGCTTTGTGGATACTTGCTTTAAATGACAAAAACAAGACATTTAAAATCTGGTCTAATGCAGAAGACAAAAGGAGGGGGTTTTGTGTGTGTGTGTGTGCACGCATGTGTGTGTGGTTTTTTTCAGCTTTATATTCTGTGTTCCATAGCTTGTTAGCCAATATTGTTTTGAAAAGTTGGTTGCACTGTATATTCCTCCTACCTCTAATGGCAGAAATACAATACAAAATTCCAGTAAATTAGATATGTATGACCTCCCACGCTTCAATCAAGGTTAGTCATCCTCAGGATACTTTTCCAGATATACATCTACCACAGTTACTAAAACAGTGTCCAATAATTACTCTATAAATGATGTAAGGCCTATTAACCCTAAAATTCATAAGTATTTTTAACAGCAGATAAAAGAGGATTCAATATTTGGGAATAGCTCATAAAATTAACTTAATTGGAAAAGAAAGTGCACTACTTAGGTATTTACAGAAGTGAGAAATTGTCTTTAGATTAATATTTTAACCACTGTATGCAGTCTAGTTCAATGAATCAACAAGTCTTCACCAGCAATCTGGAATTCACACACTTCTCTTTCAAAGAAAATAAAATGTTCTTTATAGTTTGTCTTTAGTACCCAAATTTTATTGACCACAAAAGCAGATCAGGAATAATTTATTGGAAGCAAACTCTTCTACGTCACCTTTTTTTTTGGAAATGCATGCAAGAACTTCAAAAAGCAATCCTACTGAGATGCTCAATGGAAGCTGAAGTGGATTAGGTTCCTTTCTATTCATAACATGAGGAAGTTTTTAAAAGGTAAAATAATTGCAGGTTTTTAACAGTGAATAACAAGTTTCACCTAAACTGCAGAATTCATTGACAAGAGTATTTTGTGGAAAACATTATTATAAAAAGAAAAACTACTGTGAAAAATTTCCTTTACTTTCCTGTCCCATTTAAGGAAGCTCAGATAAGTGACCCTATATCATAAAGCCAAATGCCATAGGCTAAAGATACATATTTTCTGAAATATTTAACCTATTATTCCTTCTAAAAAATATTGAAAAACAAAACTGAAAGCAATCCATTTTAAGGGTATAAAATTATTTTTGAAAATTAATTTAAATAAAAACAACTGAAAAAATCAGTTTTTATGCATTTGCTGTTATAATCTCACAGATCTGGAGAAAGAAAAATTACAAGTTAGTAAGTGACATTTCCAAAACAAACAAAAGGAGCTACTTCTTCAAAGAGTTAATAGAGTTAACAGTCAAACCATGGAGCTCCTTGCCACAAGACGTTAAAACTTAAGTTGAAAAAGTGACCAACTTTTTTGGAGGACAGAGAGAACAAGGGTGGGAAAAAAACCCACAAAACAACACAGATGAAAGTTGCTAGATAAAAAGACACCACTTCTGATTTTCCTCATGCAAAAGCTTACAGATCTCCAGAAGGCAGGAGAGCACTTATTGGAAATAATGTCACAGATTTCTCAAACTTCTCCCATACAGGCTGGAGAAAGGAGACTAGGTTACAAATGTGTCTCGTTCAAGTCACTGTGGCTGTCAGAAGCCTCACTGCTAAAGGTATAAAGAAAGATGAGTGAAAACTTGAAAGTAGTTTGCTCAATGTCTTGTAAATAGATGTAATTTTCAGGTTTTGCAGTCCTTTCCCCAGGACAAGGAGAATTAGAATATATGAATGCTTGCACAACCAGGTTCTGCCTCCTCCCCATCCTTTGGCCAAGACACAAAGTGAACTTCGAGCTCAACTTTCTAAAAATCTAAAATTTGACCCATTTTGAAGCTTGCAAGTAATGCATATAGAATGGCATTATACTGTACCACTTTTTTCAGTTTGGAAAGACGTATTTTCACGGTAGGCTTGGTTCTTTTATCTCAGAGAAAACAGTGGTCAGACTGTAGCTGAGACAATGCCTAACAATGCAGTTCTCAGTGATGTGGCATTAAGAAACAGCTGCCTCCTACTAACCCATCCCACTTCTTTCTTCCTTCACTATTTATCTTTTCAGTCTTTCTCTGTCAACAACATTTTGCTTCCTCTCCTTCCTGAAAATCACTGTTACTCTTTCTAAATCTTCTTCAGTACTTCAACTACTTTTATCTGCCTTAACCTATTTAATTCAAGTGCTACACACTGAAAACCAACAGTCTCTGTACATGTAACTGTGATTTTAAACAAAGCCTTTCTTAGTAAAAGCAGTAGAAAAGCTTAACAAGTGACAAGGTCACCTGATATTCAAGGTGGTCTCCTCTGCAGTTTCAGTACTAGCTCCAACATAATCCTCAAAAACAGAGGATAAATACTAGTTTTCAGACCTTGGAAACAGTGGCTATTCAGAAAGATGAAAAGCAAGTCAGTCTTTCAAGGGTAGGTTTACACTCACACAGACACGTCACACCTCATCCAGGTTCCTCAGTGGTTCAATTGACCACAGCTGAATGTACATTATGTCAATGAAATTCTACATATATCATGGATTTTATCTACTCCATGCATGCAATGAAAGAGGAGCTCAAAAACGGGGGAAGGGGTGACTGAGGAAAGTAATTCTCTTTCCAACCTGAGGAAACTTTAGACAAATTTGCCTTTGATAATCGACTGAACAAGCTGCACTGCAAGCATCAAGGGATGGTGCAGGGATATCTAGCAGGTGCTGCAGTTTATCACAAAACCGTCTAAAATAATTGGAAGTGACAACCAGCACTACCACAAATGATTTATTAGTCTTTCACTCAGCTTTTCAGCTTCCTCAGGGCCAGAATAAATAATTTACCAACTCTGTATCTTCCAATCATTAATTCTTCCCTGTGCATCCAAACTACATTTAACTCTGCTGGGTTCAGTGGAATTAAAAACACAATATGAAGACTTTTTCCCCCCTAAGTATAGTATTATCTGACTTTATCTAAATGTAAAATTGTCAATCAAAATTTATATCAGTAATAGAAGGATTAGAGCTAACAACTAATGTTAAGCTACAAAATACCTGCAGAATAAAATGAAAGTTAACCTGAAGAGATATCAACAATGAACTGCTCCCAGAGGGACAGGCATGTCCTCAAGATACAAAGTACTGATAGCATCTGAAGATATTGATTAGCATTGTTTTTCTGATCCATAAGCTACTATTTGTTAGAAACACCTTACATGTCTGACATGGTAAATGCTGGACTGGACACATTCAGAAAAGAAATTAAAAAGGAGATAGAGAGAAAATGGAAGGATTAAACGTGAACAGGATGATTCTGAAAAAAGGCAATACTTTTTGAGGAAATACATTAAAGACAAGATTTACTAATGGCCTTGTGTGAGTATCGCAAAAAAGAATTAAAAAGAGTTTCATACAAGGCAGAATTAGAAAACAGGAGTACAAAATAGCATAAAACCGAAGTACACTTTCAGCTTTAAAACAGAATATATAAGGTACCATATTTCTATTAATTATGTAGAGAAAACACAGAGAAAACAAAATCACACCCTAAATCCATTTTTGATGTAAGCTAGTCTTGTCTCATTAAATCAGCATCTATGATTAAAACCAAGATCATTTTTGGTACATAATGTATTGCATTGTTAGAGCAGCATCTGTTTATTGCACAGCAACACATTTTTCAGCTTTAAGAAACTGTATTCATATAGAAGAAACAATCCAGACTTTGAAGATTTAAAAATATTTTTACTTCCAAAAGCATTTTTTACCAAAGGGGTTAATAACATTAATGTGCTAATATTTCAAATTCCAAGAAGGGGCTTCAAGCTGTTGAAAACATACAGAAAAAGAATTTCATGGTATTAACAGCTTTCTTTCACTCCTATGGGACTGAGACAACTTGAACTTTAAGTGCTTAGAAGAAAAGCTCTGTAAAGCTACGAAGGCTAATCAATAGGGCTTTCACCAAATGATAATACAGTCTGAAATGAAATAAATTGGCCATAACAAAAAATGCCTTACCCTTTCTCTCATCATTACTCCCAATACAGAGAAAAGTACAGTACAAAATACAAGTCCAAAATAGTATTTACAAATGTCTTCACACTAGTTTTAATGATACAAAAAACCTGTCAATATGCAGGAAATTTATGATTATTTATTTGAAAGCAATTAATTAGCCTATGTATTTCTCAAACACCAATTATTCATTTTAGAAAGACTGTAAAGTCTGTATTCAAATTTTACTGGATGTTTCTATCATTTAAAACACAGATCATCATCTGCTGCAACAAACCAAGCACAAGCTGAACAGGACCTCCTAAAATTTTACATAGAATGACACTGTTACAAGGATTGAATTTTTTTATCACTATGACAAAGGATGTTCTAAAACAATCCTGAATCTAAAAAAATGCTTTCCCCAGCAGCTGGGCCAAAAAAAAAGCCTTCAAAGAACTTAGATCTTAGTAGATAGAGGAACATACTTGGGGAAGCCTACAAATTACAAAAATACACTTGATCTCAGCACCAGATCACTGAGCCAAGTCATTTGCCCCTGGAGTCGGTTATTTAGATTCCTAAGAAAGTACCTACTGTGGCCAAATTAAAATTAAAAAATTCCAACATATTCTTTCACTTGCTTAAACAACCCAGACATGGTCTCTATAAACAAAGAGATCCAGGATGTTGTTTTGTCACTGAATTTTTGATGCCAATTTATTATGGCATCTTTCTTGAAAAAGTGCATGGACTTTGTGACTTGGAGAAAAATTGGCCAACAGTTCCCTTAATAGGACTCCTCAATGCAAGTGTACATAAGTTTTGTTGATGTACAGGTTGTCAAAAAAACAACTCGACCATAAAAAAACCTGTATGTCCAGACTTCACTTGAGTCTGTTCATACTTCTATGCAGAAGCATCCCAAAGTGATAGCTGGTCACAGAAAATAATGGGCTAATATAGAAGTTGAAACAATTTTGGTAAGAAAACAGGATTCAAACTGTGATCTGTTCCTGATTACAATGCAATGATAGCTATTGATACAACAAGAAACTTCCGAAATTATCTTTCTCATATATAAACAATTTAGTAATGTCTTAAGCAGTAAATTCACTTAGACTTTCTTCAAAGGTTAAATGAAAAAGTGACTGAGATTGAAAAATAGAGGGAGACGTATCTAGCTCAAGAAGGAGAGTAAATCAGCCTTAATTTACCCAATTAGAAAGTTTCACTGAAATCTTCGCTGCCTCTATGATAATACAAAGAAAGTGCGTACTCAGTAAACTTGTATTTATCTCAAAAAGAGAATCATGTTGGCAAATTTCAGTTTTAACAAAACATCCTCGCCTAACACATAGGTTCACAGATTCTCCCACCCTCAGCCACTGTTAGTGTGATTTTCCACCTCCATCAATCTAGTTCCCTCTCCTCACACTCTGACAAAACCTTTAGATGAAGAAAGAACAGTCAGTTATATCTGCATTTACCATTCAGGAAATGTCATCTCCACAAGAGTGAGGCAGAGGGTTCCAGAGTGCACATGGCAGTGAATTAGGAACCTAACTTGGCATCTGATTCTCACAGCAATGCTCCCCAAGGTATACATAACGCATCTAACATTACCATTTTAGCAGAAAGCATACGTTCAACCACCAAGATAATCTAGAGCTGCATTTAACCTGAGCTACCAAAGACTTTTTTCTGTCCAACACCAACAAAAAAAGAATCCAGAGCTGACTACAACCTTAAACAAGAAACCCTCCATACACTACAACAAATGAGACTTTTATTTTGTAAAATGCTCATAAGAGCTTTTGATTTCCAAAACCAGTGCTTGCAAATAATTTTAAGCAAAAATAGCCACTATAAAACAATGTCTGTAAAAATCCATGCAAGCTATTAAAAATCAGATAATTTCTTTACTTAATTCACGGTTACAAACCAAAGTCTGGACAGTCATTAGATGTTGAGTTGACTTCTGAGTCATCTGAATGAATGGTCATAAAGGCCTCAAACCACCTGAAGACTCCAAGGAAAATAAAAACAAACAAACAAACAACAAAACACAACCCAAGAAAGCAGGTAGAGCACTCCCAGGTTTTTCATCAGTAAGTCAACCATATAAACTTAGAAATACTTGCAAAAATATTGTAAAAATAGCCCACTTTCCCCATACTCCTGAAGGAGGCTTTTGATTGTTTGATTTTATTTTTACTTTTAATATGAAAGTCTCTCAGCTAGTCAGATCAGTCAAGCCAGCAACGTGTAAAAGTTTAATTTTGAAGAAATAAAATAATGTCCTTATCACAGTTTAGATATAAATAAAAACATTCAGGTCTATCCCCCTGTAACGTCTTCCTTTCTTTCTGCACATAAAAATCATCATCAAAGACTGAAATGAATTAAATAAATTGAGATAAGAAATGACATTACATAAGGGAGTAAAGGAGCTTTATTATTTGGTAGTGGAAGCAGGTCTTATTCATGTTGCCCACATCTTGGGGGACGTGAAATAAAACAGCCATTTTGAGTATATACCAACACCAGTGGATGCTCTGATCTTTTCAGTATTCTGCACTAAAAACTGTTATGCAAACCACTTCATTTTGCAATTTCATACAACAAAAAAAGGCATATAAGCATGCAGTGAAAAATCATGCTCTATATAAAGAAATGCCCAGACTTATGGAGTAACATACTCTTGTAATCAGCATAACAAAGGCAGCATGAGAGAAAGCAACTCAACTTCTACTCATGTTTTAGCTAGCAGGTTGGGAGACATAACCATATGGAACAAGTAATGCTTCTTGTACTGAATTAATGGAATGCACTTCAGCTGTGCCACTGCTGTCCTTAAATTATTAAGATTATGGCCACACTATCTACTTGAGAACAATGTAAGAAAGAGAGAACACTACAACTTTCAAATACCATCAAACATGAGATCTCCAGCATGCTTTAACTGCCTGGTTCTAAAAATTTCAAAACCAAAAAAATATATGACAAGAATATAATTGAAGGTTAAAGATGGAATAACAGAAAATATTCAGTGACAAAAACTAAACCTTGCATCACAGGAGACTTTTGGCAATTCTTCCATGTGACTTCTCCCTCCTCCAGTCTTCCTTCCATATTTTTAATCATCTGTTAATAGAAATTTTTGTGGAATTGACTGTCAAAAAGAAATAGTGAGGATGATCATGTTTTCACAGAAGTGTTTTTAATAATGCATGAGGAAATGAAAAATACTTAGCTGCAATTTGCTAAGCTTTTTAGCAAAATATTCACTAATCTCTTGCTTCATATACAATATCTGGGTAAAAATAAGATCTCTACCCCAAATCTCTTTCTACCTAATGAGGCCAATGACCAACTCCTTATATCTGACAATAAAGTATTTTTTTTTCTATTCCATATATTCTACTACTTCTTTTTGAAAAGAAATTATTTCTTCCCACCTTTAACAAGCTGATCTGTGAGTGGAACAATGATTAGGGGTATAAAAGCTGGAGGCAACCTTAGCTACAGTGTCCATGAGATGGTAGAACGCAGCATCCTTAGAGGAGGGAAAAAAAGCAAGAAGGCGCTAAAATAACCATAGACTTCAGCAGAGGAAACTCTGACCTGTTCAGGGATCTGCTCAGAAGAATCCAATGGCAGGTGGTTGTGAAGAGAAGAGTCCAAGAAAGCTGACGATTGTCAAGGATGTCCTGCTTCAAACTTAAGAATGCTTTATCCCCAAAAGCAGGAAAACAAGCAAACATGGATTATTGAAACAAACTGGATATACATAAGCCGATGGTCCCTGAGGGGATGGACTCACAAGTGCTGAGGGAGCTGGCTAATTCAACTGCAAGACCACCCACAATAATCTTTGAAAGGGCATGGAGATCACTACAGGTTCCTAAGGAGTTGAGCAAACCAAATGTCATTCCTCTCTTGAAGGGGAGAGAGAAGGATGATCCACACAACTACAAGCTGGTCAGCCTCACATCCATCACCAAGAATTACCTCATGTATCACACTACAGGCTGCAGGCCCAGTGTCTGCAAAGCAGCTTTGCAGAAAAGGACCTGGGCATCTAAGTGCACACCAAGTTGAACAAGTGCCAGCAACGTGTCCTCACAGCAAAAAAGGCCCAAGACCATTAGGAAGAGTATTATCAGAAAGTCAAGGTATACTCTCCTGTAAACAGCACTGGTGAAACACTTCTGGGGTACTGTATGCAGTCCTGCTCTCTCCAGTACAAGAGAGACATGGACTAGAGTCCAGCAAAGGGCCTGAAAGATGATAAAGTGTTTGAGGTGAATGAAATATGATCAGATGCTGAGAGAGCTGGGATTGTTCAGCCTTGAGAAGTCTCATGGGATTTTATTTCTAGACATATCTGATAGGAGGGAGCACAAAAGATGGAGCCTGACTCTTCTCAGTAGGATCCAGTGATCAGGTTAATGGATACAAACAAAAGAAATCCCATTTAAAAATAAGAAAGATAACCATGAAGATAACCAAAGACTGGAACAGGATGTCCAGAACAATTGTGAAGTTCTGGACAGATATTCAAAACCCAACCCAACCTGAGGATCCTGCTCTAGCTGACCCTGTTTTGAGCTGAAAGGTTGGACAGATGATCTCCAAAGGTGCCTTCTGACATCAACTTCTCTGTGATTCTGTAATGTGATCTATGGGAAACCATAAATGGTTTGGCTCAAGCTATTTGTATTCAACAGATATTTATATATCACTAGTGTTAATTGTTTAGAAACCAGCAACAAGACCTTAAGTAGCTTTTTAATGTAGGTCTTCCCAAATTACTGTATTAACTTCAAATATTTTGTCATATGCATTATTCTCCTGTGTTTTTTAAAGACTCTGAAAGCAGCATGCAAGCAAAACACTGTACTTGAACACTTGATCATGAAATAACCACACAAAAATATTTATTTGAAATAAAAAAATATATACACACATTGATGCATGTCTTGAATTTAACTAGGGCGTTAAGTTTTGAACACAGAGAATTTGCACATTCACCCATGTTTGTAACAGAAGAGTACAAGAACTGGAAAGAAATGCTTTGCAGGGAAAAAATTTGGTAAATATTGAGAACCAAAGGATTACAAGACAGATGAGCTAATGCAGGTGAATACGACAAAAATTACAAGATAAAATTTAAATTTCTATACAGAGGATGTCAACTAAGCCTTTTATATTACACATAAATTCTTACCTTTGACAACCTTGAAGCACTAAAGAAACAACACACCACAGGGAATCTACTTTAGAAAGTACCTGTAATATTGACCTATCATTTCTTTCAAACAATACAGGGTTTTCTTCTGCATTAGTTTTTCTGATGTCTAAGAAAACTTTTTAAAATCATGTACTTTCTAAAGATCAACAAAAGCAGAAATGAGTAAATCAGAGTTAGAAGTAACCAAACATTACAATTTGTGCACCTGCTCCTGCAAATACAGCGAGATAAACTTCAGAGATAGTAAGCAATTAATACCCCGTGCATTTCACATACCTGGCAGCAGTATCTTTTAACACTGTACCTAGGCACTGGCTCAGATCATTACTTCATGACTGACTCAAATCCCTTCAACTGCCTTTTTCTCTCTCCTTCCTTGAACTAGCACTACCACAGACAGATCAAAACAAATCTAACAAACATTAAAACTAACACAGCAGAAGAATGATGCAGACTGCTGCTTGTGCATCCATGCAAAGTGGTGAGAACACACGACTAGGGAAAGGGGCTTAGAATGGCTACCTTCTTTACTTTCTGAAGTGATTCTCCCAATCATCCTTACCATGCTTTAATTTAAATTATAGAGTGGTATTTATTCAAACAATAATTAGTCTAGTTCTCCAAGAACAAAGATTACTTAAAAAGCACTTCAGATTGATCTAGAAAAGGTAAAAATGTTTATATTATGCATATCATTTGCATTTTTAGCTAAGATACATTCCAGTTGCTCAGCAGTAGCCAGAGTTTTGGGGTTTTTAAATAATTTACTGACATAAACTGTTTTGGAATTGCCAAAGGAACTTTTAAGACTACAATCTGAAGGCAAGGTGCATAATTTCTCCTAAAAGACAATCACTGTAAAATGTGCAAAGAACCAAGAACCTCTGGATCACTTTAATATTCAAATGCCTTAGAGAAAAAAAAACTATTTGCTTTTACAAAAAGAAAAAAAGGCAAACCAAAACACCAGTCTAAAAGATTTCCCATTCTTTTCCTTTGCAATGATTGTGAAAGCTGAGCTGTGCCTCTCCCAAAACGGCAAACTTACACTTTCTTGTTTTCATTTAACTATTTAGCAATATTGCCTTCCTGCTGCCTAAGGTCAGCTTAATCTTATTAAGGTCTATGTAACTGATGGCCTTTTACTCTCATTTAGAGCATTTTGCCACATAACACTTCATACTGTCAGTTCACAGAGCAAAATATCTCCCTTTTTGTTTCTGGATGTTTCTGAACTCTGCTCTGTCCCAAGTCACCACCAACAGCTTCAGCTTGATTCTCACAAGTTAAACAAATGTAATCAGCTCAGTTAAAGATCAGGATTCTTTGTCCATAAGAACCACAGGCAAGATTGAGCTTTCCTGCGGAAAATTAGTCTAATGTGCCCTTTTTCTATAGTGCTGACGTACGCCTTAAAGCAAGACAATCACCAGAGTATAATGCTCAACAATAACCAGGAATTTTAAAAATCACATCTTGAAATTTACAGAAAGAATGAGTCAGAGAAGAAAAAGGAAAGCGATCTTCCAAAAACAGCTGTAGCATGTAAAAAAAATTAGGATGAGTGACTGCAGGGAAGAGATCAGCAATAGGCTTTGAAGAAATCTGGCTTGGGTCACTGAAAAGAAAACAGAGGCAGATGCTAGGCTGCCTGGCCCAGGTCACTGCAGGGAGAACAACAGCTGGTTATGTGAGTCTTGCCCAGGACACAAGAGTTGGTGCTCGATTCTACTGAGCAATTTTTTTTATACATGCTTGATGATTTTCGTGTAGAAGGAAAAGGTAAAAAACAGATGGATGCTTTTGTGGGTAGAGCTATGACAAATTAAGCCATTTATTTAGTAATAATACTTGGTTTTATCCTCTTTTAAGTGTAATACTACATCCAATAAAAAGAGTACAAATGTTGACTGGCTACACAGATCTACATCTGAAATAAAAAAAAGTTTCTGAAGTGCTCTACCAAGTTATCAATATTTTAACAGCTCTTAGGAGCCATTTTATAGTAGTGCAGATACTTCCAGAACCATAGGATCTACATTCACTCCATATTAACTGCAGTATATTTGAAGACATTTTCTTTTCACATTCATACGGGGTTCAGAAGTGTCCTCTGATAAACAGATCCTTGATCACTTGTACCTGAGTCAAAGAACTCTTTATTATAATACATCAGCCAATGTCCTAATTGACTTACAGAGTTGTTGTTCATGCATCCAAGGCTTTTATTAAAACTTCTACCAACATAATTTCTGGATTATGTTACAGAAAACTAAACTCACATTTAGGATCCTGGTAAGTAGTAGAGAGTTTTTAAAGCAAATCTTTCTGTGATTGCCCAACTCCCCATTTCATGACTCATGCACTCCTTCCAATCACATTATTCATCAGTCCTTTTCATGAAGCCGAGAAATTATAAACGATTACCATCTTGATTTGTCTGAGCACAGAAAAAAGTATCTTTAGAATCAATGGACAACGCTACTCAATAGTTCAGCTACTTAATTCAAAATATGTTTCACTGAAAATGCAGAATACGCCTTCAGATGTGCCTGTAGTTCTACTAATTGTTCTAAGAATGTACTGCATGCACATGCATACAATAAAGTCTCTAAGAAAAAGTCTTATGAGTAGTACTGTAGATTTTAGGTGATTAAAGAGAAACACAAGGCTTTTTTTTTTTTCAGGTTGTTACCAAAATACACTTCTCACTCCCATGTAGTCTGGGTATTTATTAAGTAGAAATAGCAAGGGAAATAGAACTCTCTAAATTGTGAATGAAAATGTTACAAAAATTATCGTTTGAACCAATTAAAGAAGAGATAGCTTAGACATACCAAGGCGAGGAGTTGCACAGTACAGAAACAAAACCAGTTCTGTACAGAAAGAAATTTATATAGTCAAATAATGGAAATAATTTCATTTGTTGGCTGCAAATTAGGAGAAATTTCAAAGAAAAGCTTATACAGCAAGTTTCTGGATTACTCATACACATCAATTATATCTATATCAATAGACATTGTAATTCCAAGGGAATTACTTCTCTTGTTTACCTGAAGCCACAAATCTTAGCAATTTCATGTGAAAAGTTTATTATACAAAAGTTAAGTGGTTAGTATTAATCTAAAACCTCCTAACTTTTAAATCAAATGTTAGAATTGGCATATATATGATAAAACAGGACAATCCCAAATGCCTAGTCTTTGAAAATTCTGGTTAATGGAAACATGACAGTTACATACACACAAGAAAAAACATAAATAACAACAACAAAAAAGGGAGAATAAGAAAGCTCTTTACATCTTATATTTCTGTTGTCTTTGCAGCCACCATAAGGGATGTTTTTAATGTTTGTTGACACTCACAATAGAGTAAGGAATATTAAATCCAGCTACAACCATATGTGAAATGCAAGAGCCTGGGAGAAGGAAAATAGTCTAAAATTAATGTTTACTTAATATAATGCTGTAAGAGAATATATTCATCAACTTCAGTGCCACTATCAGCTTATAAGTTTACAAGATCAGAATTTCAGCTGAAAGGAAAAACATGTTTCAGTAGAGACAAGTTACCACACTAGGCAGTGCCTTCTTCACTGAGCTTCTTGCATCTTCACTATATTGCTGACAAAATGTTAGAGATTCTTTCTGGTAGGCATCTCAACATATATGGTAAGATATTATACCTAGACGAGGCAGAAGAGAGTATGCTGGTGGTATTCTATGAGAGTGTGAACTTCATGCAAATAAGGGGAAGCTACGCTAGCAAAATTGATTTTTAGCTTCTCTCAGCATTAGAGACAGAGTGAAGAAGTATGCGTGAACAAGTCTAAGATGTTCTGACTATCAGTTTGCTAGTAAGTTGCATCTGAGTTAGATGTGCACTGCTAGCACAAATAAACTGGCAAAGTGTTCCTGATGAAAACTTGATCTAACTCATTAAAATATATTTCAATGAGAAGGCGAACCATTGAAAATTTTCTGAAAAAGATCAACTCAACATGCTGTATTTCTGAAGCTGCTGGTCATCTACATTTAGGTGCTACTCAAAGCAGGTGCTACTGCTACTCATGCAGTTAGCAAGGTTTCAAACAATCCACAAAATATTGCTCAAAGTTTCTTTAATATTCACGACCATTACCGAATGAGTGACAGAGCACTGGAACAGGCTGCCCAGAGAGGTTGTGGAGTCTCCTTTGCTGGAGACGTTCAAAACCCGCCTGGATCTGTTCCTGTGTGATGTGCTCTAGGTGATCCTGCTCTGGCAGGGGGGTTGGACTAGATGATCTTTCGAGGTCCCTTCCAACCCCTAAGATTTTGTGATTCTGTGAATTATAACTAGTTACTGTCATTTCTTTATTTATTTTTTCTTTCTCTGGCTGCAAAATAGGAGGCATTTTCTCTCCAGGAAAGGTCATCCTGATATGTGGATCGTTCATGTCAGGTGACCTAATGAAAATAATATAGAAGAATAATGAGAAGGGAAGATACTCTAAAAGCAAAAAATATTAGACTGCAGTTTACACTATGAACATCTGAGAAACTGTGTTGTGCATAAAAATATAAAACAATGAATACAGTGAAAACAGAACAGAAAAGCTGTATGTGTATACCTAGTAATAAAGCTGCTTACTGTTAAAAAGCCTTCATAGAACAGGCTGTTGGGATTCAAGTTAAAATTCACAACTTGGTACAGCTGCATGGTTAAACATACACCCTGTGATTATCAATAACCCACTCTTTTTACCAACATTAAGCCTGTAAGTTCCTATCATCACACTATTGCTTCCCCTGGTTACACTATTTCTTCTCAAACACACATCTTTCTACATTTCCTGTCTCCCTATGGGATCCTTAGTTCAAGTGGAAAACAACTGCTTACACCTTTTTTGACCCTGCTGTAGAGTACAATCCTGGATCTAGTATGGCAACACCTTACTGGCTGTACCTTTTTCCTCTTGCAGACGTTCTCTTTCTTGGCAGTGCTGTGAACATTTTTCTCTGCAACCTAAATAATTTCCACTAGCTTGAGATTTATTTTTTGTTCGTTTGTTTTGTTGTTTGTGTTTTTTTGTTGCTTTTCACTTGACATCTTACTACAATCCACATTTTACATGGACTCGTATTTTAAATAATGTTTGCATCATTTCTTTTTAAAACATCATGCTTTTATCATTGTCAGCTCTGATCAATCCTACATCCTTAACACAGACTTCCAAAATGCACTGCAAAGCAGCTTCCCTACAACATGAAACAGAACTTGAGTTTTCGTTTTACAAAGCCAACGTATGTGTTTGGTTACAAAAACTGGAGCATTTCTCTAGTATTTCCTTCACAGGACTTTTTTAAATACTTGTAAAGTTTGATGTGAGAGTGCTGATCCCTATTCTGTGGAGCAAGCAAGCGTCATTAGGATGACAAAATCAAGTCTTATTGTGGCAAGAAGAAACATCATTTAGTGTCAACAACACACTGCTATTGATTTGAACTCCTCCTTGCCTCACGGGTGAAATGACAAGCTCCTACACTCAGACTCTCTAAGCATACCAATAGAGGAGAGAGGCAAGAATAATACTAAAAATGACTGAATTAAAGATACAACAGGAAATATGTGACTCATGAGATGTAAATTCTTTTATCTGTATGGAATAAATTGAAGAAGAGCTTAATACAGCTTCTGCAATTTCCATGGGGTTAGATTAGAACAGAAATACACCTACCAATAATACACCAGATTTTGGATTCCCAGCCACCACCTCCTAACTGTTCAGCACTTGCTATGAAACAGGTCAGCTACATTGTCATTATCTAATACATGACTATTCACCTTTTTAAAATGACACCTTATTTTAGCATCCTGGTTAGCCATTTCAGTGTAAGATGGGGAACTGAATGAGTATACAGTGTAAATTACCCTTGCACATTACTGGCAGGATCTCTTTAAAACAGCTAAGAAACAGTCTGCCACATGGATAGGTTCGCTCTTCTATTTCTGAATAAGACTGTAATATTCAGAAAAAATCTGCAGCTTTCTTATTAAAAGATATGAAAAATAATAAAAACACAGTTAGTCACGCAACATGAATATAAATACCAGTTTGCACATTAGTAGTTTTTTTCTAGAACTTAAAGCTATGCCTTTAAGCAAATTTGCAAACAAAAAGACACAGTGAGATGAAATACTACTTATGTTGTCTAACTGCACCCAAAATTTAACGTATTTTCAAACACTTTTCTAACATGGAAGTTAGCATGCTAGCATCCCACAGTCCATCTCTTAAAACATGAATAAAGTAATAAACAAGGCATAACAAATTATTTCAAGATAACTTCTTTTTAAAAATACTGAAGTGTAGGGAACAAAGCTATTTTCATACCACATCCAGAAAACGGATGAGGTGTGAAAGAAATCTCTTGTTTAATGTGACCTTTGGCTGTACTTTCACTTGTCATCATTATGAAGTAGCTACTTTCGGTGCCAGCACATAAGCTGTGTTACATTACCCTGTAACAGTAGTAGCACGTCTTTCAGGAAGTGTTTCATACTCTGAGAAACTGGTGGCAGAATGTATTGACAGCACCTACCTTTGGAACTGCTTATAATAGGTCTTATTCAACAATAAGACCTCATTTACACAAGGAATTAAGAGTGACTCCGCTAAATTTCATAGAGAATGTCACTTAAACCAGTGTATGTTGAAGAAAACCCTTGGAGTTCTCAGCTTCAGTGAAAACATTCAAATAAGGAGAAATGTAAATTTCAGATTGGAATTCTGCCTCAGATAATAATATTCAGAGCTTTGTTACTGTGCACAGACCAAAAATACTGCATTATTAAGATCTGTAACACACTTAACTTTTCTTAACGGATATAATTAAGAAAATATTTCTGGAAAGCAAATGAATTTGAAATCCAGTAAGATTAATAGAAAAAATTCTACAAACTTGTGTTTTATACAATGGAAGCAAGCTGTGGAACAAAAATCAGTAGCTACATTATCTAAAGCTGTTCATCTAATACCGCAGACACAAAAAACATTGATACATACTGTACACACATTTTTATCCATGTATATAAATCAAAGGAAACAGCTTCCTTTAAGGCAAGCATATGAAGATACTAAAGCAAGATACAAATTAAATATTCATATATCCAATATTTCAAAATAAGGAATTTGGATACACACATGCATAATTTAAGTTCTATAGTGAAACCTGTCTACAGAGGCCATTTCTACTGTATTTCAACAGCACTGAAACTTGAAATGCACAATGCAGCCTTTCCAAGCTGTGTTAAAACTTTAAAGTATATAGTAATTCATTTCAAGCACTAAGCACCAAATAAAGGCCACGTTATGCACATGGCACTTTTGCAGAGGAACTGCCCCTCGGCAGGTCTGGAACAGGGCCTGTCAGTCACAGCACTCTCCTGCTTTCGACCACCACGTGAGCTACTCACTGGGAACTGAGGTCAAAGACACAACTTCAGGGAATAGCCTCATTGGTCCTGAAAAATCCATCAGTCAGAACTGACTTCGAGTCAAATTATGAGCCCAGGCACCCATTTAAAACTCCACAGAGCTGGTGCTCAAACATGACACCTAAAATTGTCCCCTTACACTGTTTTTATATATTCAGTCCAGACTCTTTCAAGTAAAACATGATGTTTTGGACCTTTGTAATGGGCAAAAGAACAAACATAAAGACAGGCTTCTCAACAGTATGTTGTACACTAGGAATGATTCTTTGTGAATGCAGAACCTGATGGTAGTTTACACACAATAACATAGACATGTTACATTTTTTGAGCATGTAATTCCTTTGCATTCAACAAATACAGTGGGGAAAAAAACTTTACTACCCGCCTTCCCCCCTCGACATGGATCTTCTGCATGTGTCTACAGATAGCGCTATTCCTCCCCATATTTTTAAAATCTTGCTGCTAAAAAGGAACACTCCATATGAGTTATTAATGTGAATATATTATTTTCTTATTAGAAGTTGGATGTATTAGTTTGAATATCAAGAGTCTAACTCAAAAAACTATCCATTTTATTGGGACAAAAAAATCTCAAGTTAACTTTTAAGAATAATTAAAAAGCACTCAGTAAGGGGAAAACGAAACTACTCTGTTTCTACACGTTTTAAAGTAAACATTTATCTTTGCTCCTTTAAGGTCACTCATTTGATCTTGACACATCTATGAAATAACAGAAGCAAAAGCTAAATAAGTAGAAAAGTGCTATCAAGCAATATAAAGCTAAACAAAATTAGTATCTACATGGTAAATTACTTCATTGAAAACCATCTATGGATTCTGCAAAGAATATACTTTTGCCTTAGAGCTAGTACTTTAATTTTCAAGAACCAAGGAACAAAAAAAAAATCAAAACTAGTCAGTAACAATGCAGCGTCGAAAAGCAATAAACTCAAAATTAAGTTATAAATAATTTAAAGCATGTCATGAAGATGTATTAATAATTCATCAGATAAATAATTTACTAAATAATCAAATAAATAAATAATGAAATACATAAATAAATCAGCAAATAAATAATTCTGCAAAATAACCTAAACAATAAGTCACTAAAACAAATGACAAACCTACAAAACTACAATGATTTTCTAAATTCTGATAGTTTTAAATAAACAAATGTATATAAACTAGATCCATCTTTGGTGGATAAAGAAGTGTTTTTCACTGCTATTGGTAAATTCCTGATTACACTGCACAGGGATACAATTTTAGATTTTACAAGAGCGCAGTTTTTCCCTTGTAAATTATTAACATGATTGCTACAATACATCCTGCTCTGTATTTTACACACAATCCCTTTATGTAACTCATTTTTTCCCCAAAAAATATGAAAATCTCTTTACAACATTCTTAATTCACACATTTCTTTTTTTATCTGGGTGCAGTACTTACAATACTGCAGTAGCCTTCTTGATGGTTCTCCTACTGTCTTCTGCAAACCTTCAGAAGTTTTGCTGCAGGGGGAAAACAAGTAGAATAACCTTAATTATTACAGATGGTATCTCATTCATTAGCAGATGACAACATTTTATTTGAAAGCACAAAAAAAAGCTGTTTTATAATTCTACAAAGCAACTTAATGTGAAACAACCATTACAGTTTGCAGACTACCAAAAGTTTTTAGAAGTCTTTGGTGGAACAAGTTCAAGCAGATTGAGGCCTGTTTCTTGTATTTAAGCTGACACACAATCTGTGCAAACTGGCACTAATTCAGATGTAAAGACAAACCATGAGAAGGACAAAATACTTGGCTGACATCTAATGTTATCCTTGATTTTGGAAGTTCATAGTCCTTGAAAGAATACAGTGAGATCATTTAATTCCACTCTCTAAGTATGTTCACAATTTAATTAGAAAACTGGTCTCCAAAGCCAACACTGGCACCACAAAGGTCAAAATCCACTCATCCCCTGAATCAGTTTTCATTCTCCATTTATTTTAATGAATAGTACTGACAGTCGCCATAGTTTTCTTCAAAGTGGTATTCTGTAAATACAGCAGTTAAAGAAATGTGCCAAAAGTGTAATCATGTTACCCATTTTTATCCATTCTGTCAAAAAGGTTTATTTGCTTTCTTCCATAACACACATTACAGAAAAGACTGAGACACAGTTTTATAAACCATGCCACTGACATGGATTCTTGATCTCTGTACATGACTATAAAAGCAAATGAAAACATCAAACACAAGTTTATATATTGTATACAAGCAAGAGTTTTTGCTACTTGGTTCAAAGAAAATCAGCATGCACTTTTATTTCCACTGGTAAGATCTGAAATGGTTGATGGCTATGCTGTATTTCAGCCTTTAAAAGCATAAAGGATAATTTACTCTTAAAACTACCTGGGCACATTATATTTAACAAGTCTCGAATTCTCTTTAGGGATTATAATAAGGAAACACTTTGCTTAATCATAAATTTTATATTTATCTTGGCTAAACACCCTCCTTTGGATGGACTGCCATGTTTTGTCAAGAAAAATCAACACAGTGGAAATGAAGCACTTGTTCTGTTGTGTGGTCATTCAAAAAAGTATGTAGAAGTAATGTAAATGTGCACCAGCGCTGCTGATAATTTCACGCTCTCATACACTCATTTCAATTTGCTTTAAAAAGGACTATTCCTCCTGGCTAAATATAGTCATCATGAAAAAGCGTACCTCCCCTTTGAGCTAACAACACTGCAAGCCCCAACACACAAAGAATACAAAAAACTTATGTATTTTAAGGAATCTGAAGCACACTTCTTTCTCAAAAGATATGCTTCTGAAGTGGGACAAATGAGACTGGGACTTTTTTGCTAAGGTATTATTCTCTTTTAGCCCCAGATTTCTGTTTGAGAACGACAAATCATTCCCACACCGCATCTGCAAATCCCATCCAACCCTAAAACAAATCATACATATCTCAAGTTCTTCTTTTTTAAAATAATGGATCCTTGTAAAAGCAGTATATACCTTCACACATTAAAAGATTGTGAGGATTACTGGGACATAAAATGGGCCAGAAATGATACTGATGTTCTGGAATAAGACCTTCTCTAGGAAGCACCACTTAGTCACAGATTATCTTCATTCATCTGTAGCTTGGCAGCCTCTGGTAGGAAAGTGATTTTTCACCAATGAGTTACAGTAGAGCTAAAACTGTAATTACAGTCTCTGATGTCTTAAAACATTTTTTTTTTACCTCCCTTTAAAATTTGCTTAGTTTTTAATTACTTTTGTGTTTAATTTGGGCTTCTAATCTATGGTTACAGAACTGGCCTCACATAACTATTTCTGTCTAAGTTACAGAGTAAAAATTCCATGCTCACACAGATATGTAAATCATTTAATGAAAGGAGACAAAACAGCCAATGACCTGGGATACAGCCACCTTGCCCACTCTTGCAAATAAATGTGAATTTCATCCTACACAAGAGGTAAAGCACAGAAACTGAATGTAATTCCACTCCTGTATTCTGCCAGCTGGTCCTTTTCCCCCAACCCTCAAACATAGTTTAGGTACCTTTACTCAACAGACCAAGCAAATGACTGGCCAACAGAAGACCGAAGCAAAAGGCAGTGCCATTCACATGTATTTCATGGAGCAAGAAGACCAGAAATAGAGTAATTGTGTATGTTCTGTACTCTGCTCAGGCTGAGATGCTGAATGCTACAGTAAGGATGCCTCCTTGCTGGTACTCTAGTTAATGTGAGTGATAATGCAAGGAACTGGATGGCACCATATACCCAAACAAAAATCAGGTATTAACAATCGCAGAATTATTAAAAAGGCTCACAATACAAATTACCGAGCAATAATGTTTTATATTCTCCACTTTTTGATACTGCCATTATCAGAGAGTTTCTCAGTTTGCAGGTACAAATGAGATCAAAAGAAACTGCATACTGCTGCTGCTTCCCTTTGGGAACTCATGAACATAGGAACTAGAGGAAATTTTAGAAAGAGACTCCTGTATCATTTCAAAATTTAGGACAGGATTTTTTTTTTCTTTATGTTCACTAGTAAACACGGAGACAAACAGAAAGGCTAGCCAGAAATGCTTAACCAAATTATAGGTAATGAAAGGTACTGACCACTATATTCTGACTCACATTTCAAGCATTCTTTGAATTGTTATGGCCTACACTGAGTATTTTGCATTATCAATAAAAAAAAAAAAACAAAACCCTAATACTGGAATGGATTGTTACACTCACAAATTTAAATAATACGTAAAGGCCAGAAGCCTCACTCCTCTGTCACGCTTCCTCCATTTATTACAATTGACCAATTAAGATAAAAATTATCCATTTGATCACTTCATATAGAAAGACACTTTTGTGACTCAGTACAATACTTCACTGAAGTTTTTAATATGTCTGATTTTTTTTTAATCATAAAAAGTAAAGAAGAGCTTGTTACACGTATTTTGTAAACCTAACAATGTAAAAGTAACCCAGTCTTACAATCAGTTAGATGATAATTTTGAGTATGTTCCTGGTAAGAACTTTAGTATATCTTGAATAACTTTTTAACCAGCTTCTTCCAATTGACTCTTAGGAAAAAAATCAATTTTAAAATATTAAAACATACAGTAAAATGCTAAATTCTAAACTACTGAATCAACTATCAATATAACACACAGCTCATTTGACTATTTTGACCCAAGTTTCCTAGTCGATTTTTAGATAAAAACAAGGAGATTATTAGCAAAGGTTTATCTCAAATTCCCATATGCACAGCATGCCACATTAAATATATGCAAATCAACCTCTTTCTCCTCTATTTTTTTTGAGCTGACAACTCATATGACCTGAAGCCATGGTTAACGATTACAATTATTTGAGTTTCATATTTATACAATCAGTCATCAGATATGCATGTTAATTGATTTTAACAGATAGTTTTGTATTCTAATGATCAACAGTAAGTGTACATTTTACCAGCCTCCTGATTTATAAGAAAATAAAACTTGTATCAGTCTTCACAATTAACTCCTCATTGTATTTGCAGTTTGCACTGCAGAAGTCTCCATAGTAAGTTAAACTGGAAGTACTCCAAACTACTGAGATCTTCATTTTGGTAGCAAAATTTTAATTTCCAATTAAAGGCATTTTTTTGTTGTGTTTAAAACCCACAATTACTACCCTATTGAAACAATGCTTTATCTATTAATTTATCTATTAATTGCACAATTAATGGTAGTTGCTCTTTAAGGATATTCATATAAAAGAGAGTGTATATTTCATCTTACTCTCAAAAAGATCAGATTGTGCCTTATTCCATAAAAGGGACTTCCCTTTTAGGCCCTAACTGTTGTTGGTTTAAAGGCTTATGCTCCAATTTTGGTAAAGTAAGAGCTGCTGAATCCCTTTCTTGGTGTATTTAATATTTGCAAAAAGCAGAATCTTTCTACTTTCTATGAATAGCTGAATGAGGTCCTCTGTCTATTCATCTCTTACCCAGGTGAGTGCTATACCACTAAGTTCTGCTACTATTCTCTTTCTGGCTGTCTGCTCCAATTAGTTTCAAGTGAAATTTATCAATTATGAGATTTTGAGAACAAAAGCTGCACACAGACATTAGAGAATTCATCTAGATACATAATACTGATCCAAGTTCCTATGATGTATCATGGACAGATGGACAGAAGAAACTCAAAGGCATGTTACCACAACCATGAACAAGGACTTTAACCTCTAAAATTCTGTTTAGTGTACTTTTCTGATTTAAATGACAAAGGTATTGACTATATGATAGGATTCTTGCTTGTTTCTTGCTTTCTCTAATTGTTATTTCCCTTAAAAGGGGAAATACTGATATTGCAAATAAACTCACTTCAATATTTCCCTTACTCGGAAACACCTTTGTTTTCAACAGATCTTGATTTCATCCTGAACAAAATAAGAAAAAGCCTGGAGGTCTGCAGAAGAGGGAAGTCCACCCCACCCTTACCACTAAACTAGTTTTAACTCCACAAATATCAACAAAGATCCTGTTTTCTTTTCACAGTGCTACAATTTAGCCACCCTGAAGACTGACTATAAGGTTTATACTTTTGTAGCCAAGGCAGATCTTAAAATGTAAGGGTGAAGACCTTGGAAGTTTTATGTGAAACTCCAATGTAAATGGCCAGAAGGAAATAGTAACAAATAAAAGTTAAGACAAACACACTGAGAAGAAAATCTGTGCACATATTTTATGTGTAAAGATCTAATAAACTTCAAAATTAGATATAATTCCTCGTTTGTAAAAATGTTTGATATCTTCCACTTCTCTTTAAACTTGACAGTGTGAAAAATTACAGACTTGTTCACATCAGCTATGGAGAAAAACAAGCAAAATCTAACAACTGTGTAAGTATGGGCTGACTGGGACAAAGCAGTCCTACACTGACACATTCATTTGAGTTAGAATTGATTGATCAACATTTTCACAAGATGCCTGAACTTAGACTAAGGTGGAAGCAAAAAAAAATAATACTGTTTACAACTTGCAATTTTTTAAAAGTATGTTAATTGCTCATCATAAAGATAAATTATTAGAAGCATCATATGAGTACCAATATTCAGTACATTTATTAAAAACTGAGAGGAAATAAAAAGTAGAAAACAACTAGTGACACCTTCTAATGACAACTTTTATGTCAAGAATTGCAACTACAATAAATTCCACAGTTAAAAGTTCAGTTAAGGCTATGAGTAGAAAGACAACCAATAAAATGCATTTTGGGAAAAGGGAAAGCACTGTAGCTAGAAAATGTCCAGATCAAAGACAAACATTATGTGTGCACTGGTAGCATGCGACCATCCAGACCACTATGGCTAGTTTGGATCACTGAGATGCTTATGGGAGGAACTGGGAAAAAAAATAAAAATCAAGAAGCTCAAGACCAGTGGCTTAGTATCCAGCTGCCACTGGATAATCTTACAAAAATAAATTGAGATCAATTAAATATATAAAACCAAATGCTATCCTGGCCCTGCTGCACAGTAGAATGCTCTTTTGCACTATTTTACATATAAGAAGTAAACATAACCAGGTAGCTAAGTTTAACTGCCTGTACCCAAAGGTAATCCAATTTGATTAGAAATCATCAAGGATAAGGGTTTTCCATTATCATTGATGTAGAAAGCATAGCCATTATGCTGTTTAGTTAACTCCATAGCAAATAAAACATTTAATTGTTTTGTAACTCATTGTGTAACCTCAACGAAGAAAAATATATCTATCAGCTGGATCAGTTCCATATGCCCATGTAAACTCCAGCAAAGACTTGGAAAGAAAATACAAAAAAAAGGAAAACAGAGGGAGCACAAAAGACACATTGCTCATTTTGATGACAAAATGTTCTAAGCCCACTTAAATGTGACAAAAACCTCATTTATACAACCTCAAAATCATCAGTTTGTTAAAAGGAAAACATTATACCACCTCCATGATGTTTTATTTCTGTGAACTTCAGTAACATTTGTATGTCCTATATCTTGCTCCATTTTATAATGGTGACTAAATTTCACTGGACTAACTGACATAAATAAGAAACAGATTAACAGGAATAGCAGTAGTTTGTTTGCATAAAACTGACCCGCTACTTTGCTGCTGTCTATAGGAAAGTGGAACATGAATACTGCATAAGCATGTAAATGCCTGTTCTGACACAAAGACCCCTGAGACAGCCAGTGTCCCCCTGAGAACTCCTGCTTGTGGCATCCAAACGGACAAAACATGGACACTTCACCACTAAAAAAAATACTGCACAGCTTCTCTTAGAACAAGTGAATATTTCACACAGAATCATCAAGCTAGTGAATGCAAACTACAGCAGAAAAATGCTGCAAATTTCAACCCTGTTAGTAGACAGATGAATTTAGGGAAGAAGATGTAAGCATCATCAACAAAGGACAAAATTGCTGGTTTTATTTTAAACATGCTTAAACTCAACGTTTTAACTTAAATATTGAAGAATTATTTTAGTCTGTACATTTTACATCTCTTGCCACCTGAAGCTGGTGATACAAATGTCTAGAATAGCACATTTGGAATGCTGAGTTATATTAACATCATACTAACTATAGCAGTTCAATTTCAACAAATTTCTCTGGGTTTTTGCATATCACTGAATAAATGACTCTGGAATTAGCTTACTTTTCTTGGAGGCATTATATGAGATTATTTCTTAGTCTCCTCCTCTTTGATTTAGTACACCTCTTAAGGTAATTTATTAATGTTTTGGATATCTCATTCATCATCCATTATTACTGGTGTCATAAATTAGAGGAATGGAACAAAGCACTGGACTATACACTTCTTCTATATTCATCAATAAAATAGCCAACCCTGTTAGCAAGCACTGCACAAAAGAAGTTGCTTTATCTACTAGACTGAGACTGGGAGCAGTTTTAAAACTCAAATTCCCAGACAGATCATTAGATTTACAATATAAAATATTATTAGTGAAGTAAAACTCAGGGCTTCACCTTTAAATATGAAAGGATCGAAACATCTGGTCTTCAAAAGACAAAAGTACATGTCAGATATTGCTAAGTTCTGTAAGTTATTCAGATGAATTATAAGGCTGATGAATACCAGTCTTTTATGGAAAAAAAAAAAAAAAGGATTAATCACTGAAAATGCTGTAATTTTTCCAGCATAGTGTAGCACAGTAAGAACAGTGGAAAGATTCAGCTAACAGAAACTTAAATGGCAGCATTTAAGCCTGAAATTATTGCCAAGACAAGTTACCTAAACTGATGGAAAGTGGAGGCAAGTCCCATGCCACCACTTTTTTTTTTAAAACTAAGACAAACTAAACACAAAAGACATTAGAAAATATGACTCTGAAGATTTCTAAATATTTTCAAGATAATAATCATTAATAGGAATCCTGCTGATAATAAGTTACATAGCAGTATACTCTGCATTATAAAGTACCCAATTGAAGGCAGAATTAATGTTCCTGCAGTAATGCTAACTACTGACTTAACAAGATTGCTATGCCTGCATTAAATTACATCTTTAAAGTTTGAATATCCAAAAATTTGCTTTTTCTTATTTTAGGCATAGATTTAGTTGATATATTTTGAACACATTCACTGTTTACATTTCTTCAACTAAATCCCTCATTAAGGCAAATCAGTATTTTACATAGTACTGCAATCACCTCTTTTCTCAGGTACAGAAAATTTAAGTTCTTATAATAAAAGAAGAGGACTCCACATTAGACTGTAAAACACTTCAGGTTAGCTCCTTTGTATCTAATTTCTACACAGGGAAGAAACAGTTGGTATTTTTTAATTTAGGCATTGCAGATTTGGTACTTCAGGCTCCAATATGAGCTGAAAACAACAAAGTACCACTTTTCAACTAAGTAAAAACTTTTCATTGTGCCACCTCTAAATCAGAACCGTAATCATTTTCCATATACAGCCTTCACTATGCATAGTAATTGTTGATTAACAAAACAGAATTTTACCAATGCTTTTTAAAGCTAATTCGACTAAACATAGATATAAATGCATTTCCCTTCATTATGTTTAGAAATATTAATTTAATTGTTTTATCAACTACATGTGACACTTTCCTATAGTTACAACTACCAGTGAAACAGAAAACTAAATACACAGCCTACAGCTTTTGTTCAGTCTCCAGTTTGATCGGTGCTTGGCCATGATCATACTTGTTATTCTTTCTATAAAGGCAGTACACAATCAAACTTAACTCATCTTTATATGACGAAAAATAGGTAGTACCCCCTTGTACTAAGGTGCATGTGGTTTGAAGACTGACACAAAGCGGAGAAACCAATCCTTCCTCTGCTGGAGAGCAGGCAATTGCACTTGAATATCTCTGCTTCACTTTGTAAAAAAAGTGTGCACTGTCAAGGAAACACTGGTATTTACTTTTTTCTTTGCTGATTACACAATTCACCCATCACATAGGTCCCCTGAACTCCACATGTAGCCTCAGTTTATTTCTAACTTCTGCAACAGGAACCTTTATTGGACAGGAGACTACAAGCATGTTGTATCCAAAATTTCCAGCAGCAGTGTAGGGAGTAACAGGTACAAGACAATTCCCTAATACGAAACGGACTTTATTGAACCTGGTCTCCCATGACCGATGGATGGGAGCGCTTTAGCAATTGAGACAGTAGGTGAAAAAATAAATTGTTGGCAATGGCAACACCATCCCATCCTGCAGGAGTTTTGTTGATTTAGTGTTTCCATCTGATATGTTTTTCCTTCCTGGTCTTTTTGTTCACTGCATGGAAAACTTATGTCTGCATGGAATTGTTCACAGAACCTCAAATCAAGGAACATGCACTGCTGATTTACCTAAGACCCACTCCAGCATAGTACTCTTAGGATGCACAGAAGGTCTACCTTTTCCTCATCCTAAAGAGCTTTCAGGCTTACCTATAACTTTACAACAAACCCCAACTGACAGGCATCCAGGATTACCCCGTCTTCATTACTTTCTAGGTAAACAAGCAGGAAACCTGGTCTCTATTCTGAATACATTCTTTCACTTCTTACCAACAGATTTCAATGTTAATTAATAACTGTGTGGAAGTACTAAAAAAACACTGAAATAATCACAGAATCATAGAATCTTAGGGGTTAGAAAGGACCTTGAAATAACACCCAGTCCAACCCCCCTGCCAGAGCAGGGTCACATAGAGTACATCACACAGGAACGGATTCAGGTGGGTTTTGAATGTCTCCAGAGAAGACGACTCCACAGCCTCTCTGGGCAGTCTTTATGCTTTAGCTTTCCCCTCATATGGAGTTTGGAATACAAGAGGCAAATTTCCTCAAATAATTATGCCCATATAACTTCCCTTTAACTCTTGTTACCTACGTATCATAACTTTCAGGCCTGCTGAAAATGTCATCAATGAACAATAAATTGCATAGTGAAGACATCAACCACTGAGAAGTAAATGAAGATAACTTTTTTTGTTAGAACACATAAAAAACATATTGAATGAAATTTTGAATTCAATAATTTGCATTTTTTAACTTATTTTTAAGAAAGGTTCTGCAAAACACAAATTCCTGTGTTTTTTTTTAATATCAAGAGATCCAGAAGGCTTCAGATATTTATATACCTGTTATATACTATCAGTATGCGTAGATGTTGATTCTTAATAGTGGTTTTAAGCGGCACCACTATCATGTTCTCTAATCACAGACACTACATGTAATTTAAACCTTTGATTCTCAGCAACACTCTATCCTCTGAACTCTGCCAAGTACTTATTCTCAAAGTATTTTTAAGCTTCATGTATTAGAACATTCATTCATGTAGTTGAACAGAAGCATACAAAGACCTGCAACCACCTAACACATCTACCAAAAAGGCCGAGCAGGACAACTGAAATCCACTGACTACAAAGTAGTAGTTAAATGCGGGAGCCAAAATGAGGAAACATTATTCTTAAGCAATTAGACAGGTAGCAATGGAGGGCAGAAGCTGATACCATCACTGAAGATACACCATTCCATACAGGGCTCTGATACTCATTTCCCACACACAATTATTACCACTTATAAAGAAGCTACAGCTATATGATTTAACAACTGTTAAACCAATATTGTTAAACTCAGAATTCACTAGGAACATACTACAAATTGCCTCAAAGAAATAGGGCTTGTTTACTCCTCATTACAATGTCAGTGAGTCAGAGTTGATCTTAAACAACAAAAGCCTGACAGAAAAAAATGCCAGCAGCTCTGTCAGACTCCTGGAAGAGAAAGTCAAGGCTCCAATGATTGTGTTGATCTTTGACTGAAACTGCAAAACAAGTCAGTTTCTTCAAAGCCAAACATAACACCGCAGCCAACAATAAGAACTACTTTCGTTTTCCCAACAGTTTCTCATGCCATTAGCACTCGATATTTTAAATCACAGTAAAAAGGTGTTAACAAGTCAAATGTACACCACCTAGGCCCACAAACAACCACAGGACTGGCTTTTCTGACTTTGTTTTTTTTCCTGCTGTCACCTTCATTTCAGTACCAAAACTTATTAACAGGTACTTAAAGGTTTTAACCAGCGGTTTCTTTTCTTTTACTATCTAAAACTGAACTGCTGAAATCTGTTTACAAACTAAACTCCAAAGTATCTACATTTTACTAGTCTCAGGGAAATCTGATTAGTACCCACAAGACTGCAAGATAAAACACTGACACAGATCAGAATCTAAAATTCATTCTGTTTAAACACTAACAGGTTTAAGATACATTATTTTAGGCTCTTAATTCAAATAAAAGTAATTAAAAAATACTGTATTTTCTGTGTAGAAGGTATCCTTAGTTATCCTTCCTGAACTCTTGATTCTCAGCATCACCTCTATGTCCAACATTACTCTGCCAATCCTGCTTCTCAAACAATTCTAATTTAAAAAGGCTACATTCAGTAAAGTGTAATTTTACAGTGTAAGATTCCTACTGCTACTCTTTAAAAATCAGATTTCTCTATGTTTGCTTTTTCATTTTAGAGATGGCTTTATTTAAAATAAAATTTTAACCCATACCTAGAAATATTAGCAAACTGCAGATGCCATAACCACTACAGAAGATTAACAGCAGAAATAAACAGTTAAAGACTCAAAACAGCCAGAGATAGCGGATAGTCAATAGTTTAACTTAACTGATTGGTGCACACTCTCTTCCCACCTCTCTCCTGCAGCAACTTTAACTAAAACTGTATCGGTCAGTTCAAGTTTGTTTAGCTGCAGTTCGTTCCACCACTGAAGTCAACAGTAAAGTACAGAACAATTTTTTCTTCCTAGAACAAATCTTAAGCATCCAGAAGCCCAGGATTTCAACATTTGGCTAGATGAACTAAGTGCTTACTCAGCAGACATCCAGAAGATAATTAATTACTTCACTTAGCCATACCACCACTTTATTATCCATTTTACGTAAGAATTCATAATGATAACAAGTGTATTGTTTGACATGCAGCAAAAACATATGGACAAACAACAGATACTTCCTTTGACCCCTGTCAGATCAATTAATTTCCCTAACAGAGACAAATGCCTTCAAGAACAGCAAAGCAAGACAACAGAAATTCTCTCAAATGCTAGAAAAAGCCAAAGAATATATGCTGTGAGAAAATGAACTAGCTTTAAAAAATAAACTGCACTGAAGTAATTCTCAATACTACTGTTAAAGCTGTTTTCAGTAATACACAACACACAATACTTCACAGTGAACCAATTTCATGAAATCACATGCTTGCCAGAAAGAAATGGCATAGGCTATCTATCCAGAGTGCTTACCATTACAAATATCCATTTCATTTTAACATTAAATTTACACACATAATGCAAGTACTACTTATCAAAAACTGAAAACAACAACTAACTCAGTTAAAGTCCAAAATCTAAATATGTAGCCAAGTCAACCACAAACAGCAGGAATAATGCCCATTTAATTTTTATACCCAATCTTCTGTACTTTTACTAACGCAAAATACATGTATTCTGAAGAAAATCCATCCTGAAGTTCTTTAACACTTGTTATTGTGAGGGATTACCTTCAGGATTAAAAGAGAGATATGTTATGAATACAAATTTCACATAATCTTAAACATAAAAAGAAATCTGCTGCATCTCTACCTTCTAGTCACATGGTAACATAACAAAGATTACATCATTCTAAGATTACCAAGATAATTGTGTGTTTAATTATTAGTCATTGTCACCATTTAAAGCCCTAGTTATTCATTCACTCTCCTTTTTATCACATGCTGAACTAGAGGTTCCTCAAGTAAAAATTTTCAATTCACTGACTGACCTGATCAAGTGAGTGAGCTGTAGAACTAAAACACCAAGTAGAAGTTATTAATAAATGCAAGTCTAACTTACTTCTTCTCTGTATTCCAATGCTTTGTTGTGCTGTCACAGTCCAAGAATGAACCATTTCACTAAGCTGTAATGCAAAAACAGCGGCCATAACGTGTCTTTATCCACAGATCAGTCAGAGGGTAGTAAGGCCTAACAAGACCTGTTTATTAAGCACAGTCTACCTGTGGAAAACTCTATTAGGAGAGTTTTCCTAACTCTCCTATCAGGAAAACTACTTATCAGGAAAACTCTAATGGACTAAGGCAGCACTAACAGTAAGAGAAGAAATCTCACATGGTGAACTATGACAGAACAGTTTTTCCTGGCTATTCTCCCATGTATGCACATTCCAATGCTGTTTAAGAACAGCAACTGTTTTTTGGCCAAAGTGCTCCAGATACCTTCTTAGGATCAAGAGTCATTGAAAGCAAAGAGACAGTTTGCTTATAATATTATGTGCATATATATATATATATATATATATATGAGGTTTATGTATCCAATTCTAAAATCTTAAAATTCTAAAATACTGCATCTTTTATTTACAGTGACTAAATACTGAAAATCTCTCAGTACCTACTATGGTTTCATGAAAGATATGTAAATTAAAAAACAGAAACAAACATAACTCATTATTTATTTTTTAATTCATTAGAGGATTAAGAGAACAGGTGGCACTTGGAAACACATTTCATGAACTATCATAAGCAAGAAAGATTGGCTGAGACAAGCATATCCTTTAAGATCCACCACAGCAGAATGGTCAAGGACACATGACACCATGTACAATCGGCCTTCAACAGGCCTTACTGAACATTAAAAAGTGTGAGGATGAGACATAAAAAGAGAAAAATAAAAACAAAAAGGGAACACAACTTTGAGCAGAAATCACAGCAAAAAAAAAAAAAAAAAAAAAAAAGTGACTGCTCTATGCCATGTACAGGTCATTAACTTAAGACTTCCATTGCACCCAGTCACGAGACTGGGATTAAAATCAGAGATAGCCATTCACACCCAGCACACTGTTGAGTTTTATTTTTGTATTTTTGGTGACAGCTACTTCCATTTACATTCCCTACCAAACATCACTTGGATTGATGTGTACAAGAGTGCAGACACTAAGCAACCCTTCACAGTTACCAATTGCTCCTCAACGTATGTAACCATTTAACCAAATAAAGGCTTAATTGGGCAGAAGGAAACAAAAATCACAGCTTTAATCTCACCTCATCGCTGTCATGCCCTCTAGAGCTAGAGCAGATACATTTCATCCATTCCATCATCACGGTACATCTAGGTCACTAACAAAGGACAGCTGTTCCACACTTGTCAGACCTTGTCTATGACAGAGATGACAAAGAAATTCTCCTCAAGAGACCATGTAGGCTGAGGACACAGGGAGTTTGGGGTTTGTTTTTGTTCTTTTTCCTTCCATTATAGTATTAAAAAAATAAGCAGTCCTTCAAGAACTATTGTAACATATATGCCTGTAGATGCAGGAATGCCCAGCAAGATCTAGTGCAGTCAGAAGATGCGTGGCCAGCTGTCATAGATGACAGAACTTACAGGAGAGTGTTGAACTTCGAGCTCTGGCTCTAAGACAAGTCCACTTCAAAAACACTACAGAGGCTGGATGGTAAAGGGAGAGCTGTGAGAGGCAGATATAAAAGCAAATATCTAAGGTGGAAGAGATAGCTTCTCCCTCTGTCTTCCACCTATGCAGGATGACAGATATCAGTTAAATGCTTTTTTCATTTGTTTAGATGTACACACAATCAGAAAGTGTGCTTGCATTTCAACTTCATTTCACTGTCATCCTTTACCTGTGTCTGCAAATCAATTTATCATAATGGTGTCACAAACTTCGAGAGGAACTGACAGTAAAACAGTTTCAGCCTCAGAAAAGGCAAATGTCAAATGAAGTAAAAATACTTTGAAACATTTTGTACAGATAGTGAAAGTACAGAAATGTATCTCAAGTTACAGGGAAGAGGCTGGCATATCAGAAGGGACTACATGGAAAGCCACAGTATCCAGTGGGTGCTATAAACAGACATAGCAATGAATCGTGACAAACCCATTACTAGCTGCTACAACAGAATTCTGGAACTGACACTTGTTTCAGTTCCTTCAAAAGTAAGCAAAATGAACAAGAATAAAATTGGCACGGCCATAACGTTTCACCAAACAAAATTCTAACTGTAGACAGGAATTAGTCTCAAGTGAAATGGCAGTTAATTCATTGTTGACAGTTCAGGATACTTTTCAATGACAACAAAATCATTGCAAACTGTAACTCAGGACTTTGAAAGATAAATTCTCTCACACTGAATAAATGAATCTGCTACCCAACCTTCACTTGCTCTGAAGTTATACTGAATAGTAATTTTAGAAGTTGTCTGATCAGAGTGAGTAGGAAACATTAGTTGAAATACAATATTAGCAATCCAGAGACTCGCTGGCAACAGATAGCATACCAAGCATACAGAAAAGTGTCAGCTTAATTTATTGTACTACTACAGATAACTCTCTAAAGCAAACTGAACATTTGAAAAAATGAGAAATCTTTGGCCACTTTTTCTCTCAGTATCAAATATATCTTTGCCACCATTGTTGCCACTAAAGCTTAAAAATGAGGAGGTGATGTTCATCAGCTCCTCTTCATGTCCCGATATATTCATCTGAAATTTTGGTAGTGGAAATCTTAATAAGACCTACAGCCTATATAGCCTTTAGCCTATACAGCTAAAATTTTCATTTTCCCCACTAGCCCATGTAATCCAACTCACCTCCCAATCAATCCATGCAGTGTACAGTCTCTAAAATGCTCACTTCATTGGTTTCCTAAGTCTTCAATAACTGTAAAGACAGTCGTCTTTAATGATCACTCCTCTTATCAGCAATTTTACATTATTCTTTTTTTTTTTATCTTTATCACTGCATAAAATTTTACAATAATCCAAGACATCCTTAGTAAAAACCCTTTAAAAAGTCTGTCCTCGATTTCTGTCACAGTTAGCCATTACAATCTGATTCAATTGACTGATAACAATTTATTGGTAGTGTATTTGTTCTTCCTTGCCAGTGTTTCTCTTCTAGTGAGCTGTTATGTGGTGCTTAGCTCCTACTGTGGGTAACCCACAACACAAACTCACAGTTATTTCTGTTGCAGCTGGACCTACTTACAGCTTGAAAACACAGAAGCAGAGGAGCTTGGCATGCACAAAAACCAGGCAAACAAAACACTGAGGAAATACACTGTAATAAACAAAACAAAAAAGAATAATGGCCAGCAAGGATTCAAGACACACATTCTGTTTTGTTGGGTTTGATTTTACTCCATTTTTCCAGAAGTTAGAATCTTGGAAGTATGCCAGGTTCTTTCATGCTCAAGAAAGTCCAGGGCTGCAAGCACTAGGGCAGAGTGAGACTGCAGAGGAACAGGTAAAAGGCATCTAAAAAAACGTTCAGTGCCTTAAAAAAAGAAAAAAATAAAGGCTGTTCAATGCCTCTTAATCAGCTTTATATTGAAGGTTTTCCTCTTAAACCCACTGGTTTAAGCCCTAGTCACCCACTTTCTACTTCACCATTCTTGTTTCTCAAGCTCTTATGGTTAGAGCTGGATTGATCCATTACTTCTGGAAGTGGATGGTGAGAGTTCCAAGCGCCTGAGCATAACAGAAAATGGGAGATTACGCTGAGTCTTACTGAAAGCTACCTTGGAACACTGGAAAAAGACTAGCTACCTGTATTAGGAAGTGTCTAAAATGCTTATGGACTAAATGATAAATAACAGCAGCTCTAGAAAATGAAGTACTCCAGTCAACGTACAAAAATTATAGCATGAGTCTATCAACATACTTATATCTCAATCTGGGTAAGCTGTTACAAGAAATAAAATGATGTTCACTCAGCCCACATTTGCCCTCTTCTCAGATAAAATTACTCACAGTGGAAATTATAACCATGACTGATCATACACTATTACTGTAAATTAATGTAAAAATCTAGTCTCACCCAACAGCTATGAAACAGCAACAGCATGCTCTAATTCCCAGCATATGTCCATTCTGAATACTGACTTATAGGTACAGCTACGTATTTTTCTTCTAATATACAAGACCTTTGACAGTTTATCTTAAATCCCTAGAGACCAAAAAAAAATATAACATAGCAAAACCAAATTAGGACTTTCTCCTATCACTGAGGCTGTAGAGCACACAGAAGTGCTATTTAAGTAACACAGCATCTCAGCTGGATTTGCTAGAGCTGATAGTGCCACTTGTTCATTATGACTGTGTGCCTCAATCCATCCCAGTTGTGCAAAATGTCAAAGTGGAGCTACATTCAGTGACAGCATGTGTTACCGTCCATTGCTCCTCCCCACTCTGTCTCATAAGGACTGAACACTGGGAGAGACGGATTCTGGATTTCTGGGTAAAGGCAATATGATTGCAACAGATGCATGTCTGACATCATCATCAGGTATTAAAAATTAATACTAACTTGTATCTGCCCAATGCATGGTTCTACTTCTTCCCAGGTACACTTCACCCCAGGAATGTACTTAAGGCTCAAGACAAAAGTTGTAAGAGACAAAAGACTAGGCAGCTTTTCCATCTCTGCAAACTGAAGTTTTATCTATCTGACACTTTATCTAGAGAGCATGTCAAATGAACAAACATCTTCAGTGGATCAAAGGTGGGAAACAGAAGCAACCAACAAGCTGCTTGGATCCATACAGAGTTCTGAGAAGCTTGAAGTATGAAAGGGTCTACAAAAAATACGGTAATCAGTTAGAAATGGGGAAGGTATATCCTGTTCTATACTTCTCTCATTCTGTCTATCCCTTAGACCTCTTCACAATTCCCTAACTTGAAGCTGAGCCTCAACTGTCATCTTGCACTTAATTCAAGGAATCTTCCATTCAAGATTCACAGGAAGTATAATAAATAAAAGTTTGGACCATTGCACAAAACCAAAAACCTAAGTGGCTTTCTGCTATGTGAAATCCACCCTGACGCCAGAAGGGAACCTTGTGAGGAAGGGACACTCAGGTTCCAAGTGTAAATTATTTGTACTGCGTTACACATAGCCAGAGTGGGGAAAACAGTTGAGTTTTTAAAAAATGCTATACAGGAACAAATTTTCAATTTCAATGCAGAATTGCCCAAAATGAACTGATTTAAAGTAATACACAAAATAGCAACATAAAATTTCAACCAAAAAGCTGAAGTTTACTTTAATTCCTAAAACTTTTCAGTTCTTTTAACTTGCTGCCTTCTTGGAAAAGCACATTTGAAAAAACATATTCAACAAGTCCTAACTGTAATGCACACACTCTTTAAATCTAAAAGTTAGCTTTTTTATTCCATTCTTTTTTAGTGTTCAAGACGCTGACATTTGATTGAACACTTCACATGTTTCTTGTGCAAAACTACTATGTACCATTGATGCATTCAGAATAAACTTTTCTACTGACTGGGTCACGAGTTTCCTCTGATTACAGGAAGTCAGAAACTTCCTGCTTGTTGCATTTTCTCTGCTTGCGCTCATCTACTGTTCTCTTATCCAACCATGAAAAACAAATTTACAGGAGTCCAGATTTCTCCTTGCTTCAAAAGAAAATAATATTTTCAATATTATCTGCTGTATTCATGTTTTCATGAAGCAGTAGAACTGGCAGGGCACAACCAGCATAAGCTTTATGTATAAATGTGAATCCACAATGAAAACCAAATAAGGTGAGATCTTTGGCCTGTTAGCATAGACTGCTTCATGCATTGTACCTAAAGATTATGGAGTAAAATGAACTTTAAACAGTATCATCACTAGCAGCACCAGGTTTAGCTTTCAGTCTACAAAACATACACATACATGTAAATAAGAATTGCTCAGTTACATATTTGAATTTATTAATTTTTCTCCAAACTGTGTCTATTTCTTAACATTAGATATATGTGTAAATTATGTCAATTAAAAATTAGTCAGGTCTAAAGGAGGAAACACTATGCTATTGACTCAAGAATAACTGAAAGACAAGTAAGGCTCCCACATATTTTTTAAGTATGTGGTTCCAATAGAAATAACAGGCTGTATGTATATGCTGCAGGTGTTCAAGCCACTGTTCTGAAAGTACAGATCAGTTTTACAGGAAGCAGGACATGCAAAACAAGCATGACTATCAGCTTAGAGTCACTCTGTTCACTATAGAAATTAATAACCCAATTTTCCCCAGCACAATTATCAAATAACCTAGCAGATTTACGTTAGAGAAGTACACTAAATGTTTACTTACATTTGTCCCATAAACATCAGTACTGTTCTCTTTTTATCTACTCTTTCACTCCTCAAATTTCTTTTACATAGTCTACTATTTAACATGTTTAAATTACTTTTCATTTTCCCCACTTAGTAAACTTATTTTAATTGTGTAATTTATCAAATATTTTAGTGTGCTCCTGTATTAGGTGTGATGGGATATTATAAAACCTGGGTTCTAACTGGAGCTTCCCCTTTGTGGTGCTGTTTGGCCTTGAATATGTCATTTCCCTCCCACTGGAAATTATTAATCCTATTTTCATTTATAGCTGAAAGGCTCTAGAAAACTACTCAATGTTAATCATGAATACCTCAGATAAAGTTTAGTTAAGGAGATACAATACATCAAAGGATCACCTTGACACTGGATCCTCTTACTTAGAAGTACAGTGCAGTGAGCATACTGATACAAGAATGAGTGCAAAATAAACATGAAACATACCATTACAGGCTTAAAAGTCTCTACTTTTAAAAGAGGTTCAATTCACATCTTGAAAGGTCAGTAAGAACACTGACTAACCCTTCAAAACCAGAGATGACAGAAAAACTAATCACGGTTTAAGAAAATAATCTTAATTTTGAAAGAGAATCTGTTGGGGCAGATCAAAAGATACATCAACAGTTTTCAACTCTGCAACATGTCAAGTTTCAAGCAGCAAAACAGAGGAAGATCTTCATCCAGATATAAATGTTGCCTTGCTATGAACACTGATAGGAGGAAAAAAAGGTTGGAGGCAAGAGTGTGCATACCCATATTATATAGGGAACCACTGCTCACATCCACCTGTCCTAGTGGAAAATTTCAGGTCCCAGAATACAATCACATTCATCAACACCATGTGAGATTAATGACGTTAAAAAATGTAAGTAAATGGGCAGAATGCTAGCAAATCAAATTTATTATTGACACATCTAAAGTACAGTAGATAAGAAATAAACATCAGTGCTGCTCAATTAACTACTGAGCTTTAAACTACTCAGCAATTCAGAGAAGAGTGCAGAGCACGAAAGTGGGAAGGTAGATTACAAATACAACATTGTTAAATTGTAAAAATTGTATTTCCATGGATAAAGAGAATGTCCACCTATATAAATTACATATCAACAAGGAAAATACTAGAGGGAAGAACACTTAGGATCAGACTGTAAACCCTTACAAACTGACAAGAATTTAAGGAGCTTCATGGCATGGCAATTACTCCACAATTGGGATTTTTTTGTAACTTAATTTAAAACACCTGCTGTTGACCATTCTAAGTGACAAAAAAACGGGCCAGATGACAATTCACCTGATCCCATATGATGTTATGCAAACACCAGAATGAAGTCTAAATATCAAAATTGCACTTCTACAGTTCTAGAAAGATCCTTCAGAAGTTTCAACAAGTTCCATAGCTTCTTGAAATTTAAGTTTATTCTCAGTACACATCACACAGCAATACTTCTTTCCAACACAAAAGTCCACTTGTATAAATGCTAAAAATTAAATAAAAATAATGCTTATTATCAAGCAGGCACAATCCTTGTTTCAAGAAACATCATTCAGACATACATGACCTGACAGAACAGAACCAAAGGATTTACTGGGTATATGTAGGTTTAAGGGTTAAATACAACAGGTCACTCTGAAGGTGAAGTCAGCAGAGGTTTGTTACAGACCATCAGCTCAAAACAGAGAACAGAAGGAATTTTTTTGTAAGCCCATATTTGCAATGTGCCAAAATAAAATTGTCACACTGAAGTCTTAAACAATGAAACCTATCATCTCAGGATCTTAAACAGCCAACAGTAAAAACATCAGTTCTTGTAAATTTTTAGCAACAACCATAACTGACACAGATACATTATCATATATCCCATTACAATGGCTAAAATTATTAAGTCACTGGCCTAGAAATTGGGGATAGTCCAAGAGTTACTGACCATTATCAGATTACATAGCCAGATAGAGATTACTGACATCTATCTGAACATATGATGCACATGCATGCTGAGGCTTCAAAATTTCTGAAGCTGAAAAGAGTAATGAACAAAATTGATTGGGAAGAAAAATCTAAGACAGAAAAACATGAAAATGGAAATTTCCTTAAGGGGGCTTTTATGTATGGTCAGGCAATTCTATAGCAAACAACTCTGGCTACAGCTCACCCTAGTAGTTCAAAACCTGACATTTTTCAAAAAGGAAGCAAGTGTAAGAAAAAAAAAAAAGCAAGATCAACATGTGGAGAAGGGGAGGCCGGATCACCATCAATATAAATTAAAGAGATATAAAGCATCCATGTATGACACAGACAAGAATGTTAGTAACAAACACTAAACCTCAACAACAGCAAAGGTCCATGACTAGACAGAGGTGGCACAACTGTTAAAAATAGTATGGAAAGATAAAAAATAGCCAATAAATACTATCATTCTACAGTTGGGAAGGTTCAAAATGGTATAATTGTATCACATTATATTGATTTTCTTACCAATGCATTTGTTAAACAGATGTTCCAGATCAGATGTTAAAAAACATTGAGAGATGAACGTTTCAAATCAGTATACTTGCTAAACTTATCCAAGAGTCCTAGAGTAGCCAGCCCCACAAATCTATGATCTGCTGATGTGCTTTTAAAACTATGTATTTTAAAATCTGTATCTTTCTTTAAACCCTAAGGACTGCCACTATGCAGAGGAGTGAAAATACAGTGTCAAAGGGACAAATCAAGTTCTAAGGCAGTCTGATATGATATAGAATTCAGACAAGATAACAAGAACCAGTGAAAGACAGATGCATTCAAATGTATTCAAACAATAATTGCATGCCTTATTTTTAAATAGTGGAAAAGATGAATCACTGAAACAAGTCATCCAGAGAAGTAAATGGTAGATTCTCAATATCTTGATACACTTGTAAAAAAAAAATAAATCTTAGCCAACTAGAAGTTCAGAAAAACAAAACAACATAGAGAGAAAAACTGATGCAGTTTCACATTTAAGGTGAAATGTTCATGTGTTAAGATAGACTTGATCCCCACTATAATGCGCCAGTACGTGATGCAGTACTAAATGCAAGCCAAGTTAAGCAAGCACATTAAGTTTTCACATACACACAACTGGATTAATAAGTAGTGTGGTAATAATGTCCTTTACTAAACCTAAAATAATTATTTGCCAGCCCATTAAGAGAACAAACCCCCCCTTAAATAACAGTAGAGAAGGAAAACGTTGGGTTTTTTTAATAGAACACAGGATACCATGATACTGTCTCTTCTGTGATGCATTGAGTTAAACATCAGTGACACATGATTCTTCCTATTATTTTCAAACCATTTCCAACCAGACTTCAGGTCATGTTATGACTTAGTGCTTTTGGGAAATCTACATCTAACCATTAACAAAGGCAATACCCATTTCCATTCTCTCTGGTAATTTACCAACCTTTACCCAAAACATGCTAAATGAATGTTGAATGTTCATCTCCAAGGTCTGGATGCAGTCTGACTAACTGCCCCAGCTTGGCTCTTGCTTCTTATCCCAACTCTCAGCATAAATATGGTCTCAAAGACTGCCACACATGGATTCGCGTAAGATTCAGAGTATTCATGCTTTTTTTTCTATTCAACATTAATAAAAAGAATATGAAATATTGTATTTTTATGTTTTATTATAAATTTTTATTCTAAATTTTGTCGAATATTATAGGGAACTCAAACTCTGCATCACTCTCAAGTTGTTGGTTTTTTTTTTTAAAGTGTTTGCTTACAGATGCTATGACATCAGAAAAAAAAAAAACTTTTGGGTAACTGATAAAAACATTTTGAAGTAAAACAGACCACAGCAGTAACCTTCCTAATAATTGGAAATGCTCACAGCTATGCCCCCTGTTTTGGAGGTCGAAAACAGAGTTTAAGGCTCACAAATGTAATAACCAAACACAAGCAAGCAACTTCTTCTATGACATCTAACAGCCCTTTTCCTCTGGGACCACAACTTAGCCAAAGATCTGGGGTTTTATAAGCTACAGACACAATTGCTTTGGGCACCTTAATGGACTAGAAGAAACAACACACAAAACCTATGGTTTATTTACTACAGAGCTGTGTAGAGTCTAACAGTTTAGATAACATACCACGTTTGTACTCCAAAGACACACTGGCTCCTGATCCAAAATGCTCTTACACGTGCTAATCAACAAAGCCTCAAATGGACTAGGAACTGATTATCTCGGAAACTGACTATCCTCCACAATCCTCAGCAACAGCTGTTGTCAATTACAGCAGCATACCTAACAGTTTAAGATAAAGCTCCTAAGGATGGAGCACAAAGTAAACTTTCTAAGACTTTGTCACCAGAATTCCTTTCAGGACAAAGTGTGAAACAATTCTTTGCATAGCCCTTCCCCAGTGAAAAATGAACTTATTATAGCAATAATAACCAAGGGACAGCAAAGATACCTATTTACATTAGTGTAAATTAAAGGCAGGTGGAGTATGTATAACACATTTCCACCAAATCACATTTTTCTTCCACATTAATACAAGCTACCAAAGTCCAAAAGATGCAAGTGCTATTCAAATGCAAACAAAAGAGAGAACAATGTTTGAATAAAGCCAACACTGTAACACAAAGAAGGAAAAAATGCGAGAGGAATGTTTTCACTTATTTCTCAAAGGTAAGTGCCACTCATGCAGGTGGAACAGTATTTTAAGAAAAGCTCCAAATAATCTGTGTGACAAGCGAGCTTTGCTAATATTGCAGCAGAAACTGAAAAACTATTTCTAGAAAATCAAGTTTGTGTCCTTCCTCAGATTTCTGAGATGAAATGCAATGAAATATACAGGAATCTCATCAGTTTAATTAACTGCTAAACAAAGTTAGCACTACAATCCTTAGTCTGCTTTCCATCCACAAGGCTGGAAAACACTCTCATCCTCATCTCACTAACAAAAGGATGCCATTAACATCTCTGGAAATGTTCAGTTTTCATAGGAGTTTACTAGATCTTTAGTATCTATATTATGAAGCTACCATAAAATCTAGAGGGGAAAAAAACTCACACCATCTTCTCAGTATGCACTTGTACATGAGCAATGGCTCATGCTTTGCTACGAACTGCAGTTCATTATGTAGGCTCACATTTCACACAAGGGTAAGCTCTGGTTGCTGGCTCAGCAGCAGTTACCAATTTCAAGTAAGAAAACATACAAAAAGTTTAAAAACTCAGCAATTTACTTGGAGTAGGCTGTGTCTAATTCTGTGTTTACTTGATAGTCTGAATGCACTACAACACAACCTTAATTCTAACAACCTCAGTCTTCACTACTATTATATATATATTCATATGACTTTTAGGATAATAGCATTTAGGCTGTACATGGGCCACATGTGTCAGTAAAAAAGGAAGTTCGACAACTGGTAATTCAAAACTGTGTTAACTCAATTATTAAATTTACCAAGAAAAAGGGCTGGTTTCAAAAATTAAATCATTACCATCCAGAAACAGTGCATTTTTCTTATTGCTCACTTTTAGATCTTAATGGTATTTCAACCTGCAAGCTGCAAATGTAACCGTGGATGGTAACTCAGAGAGAGGTGGGATCTAGGATTAATTTAAGTGAATGTTTCATGACCCTCGAACTCTTAAAAATATTTTTAATACCAAAAATCAGCCCACATTTATTTGGAATGGATTTTGAAAGCTTTAGTTTTCATGGAGGAGGTATTATCAGTAAATAGCTGATTTGCTGTGTGGTAAGTAGCAGAACTAACAAATGACAACTTTAATGAAATTTCTTTGGTCTGACAAGAAATACTTCTCTTTTGTGGTGTTTTTAACCGAGTTTCAGAGTGTTTAGTAAGGGAAGGCAAGCAGGACTACTGAAAGTAATGCAGTGCATGGATGCTGTAGAGCTGAGTGGCAGAACGAGAAGAGTATTCTTGTTTCCCGAGTCCTATCTCAGCACACTTCGTAACATGAATGTTTCACACATATACTACTGTCACACGTATATACCACTAAAGCAATGTTATGTCAATAGGATGGAACTACTTCTTAAAAGCAGACCACAGAGCTGCCAGAATAGGCAGGATATGTAGCTGAACTTCTGATGGGAACGGTACAGCAGTCTAAGAGGATAAGCTGCTCCAACAGCTAAAAAGTGCTAACTACAGCCCTTGCACTGAAATCCAGACTTGTACATCACCTGAACTGCTGCACCCCGAGGAAAAATAAGTCTGACAGTTAAACATCTAGCACTGATGGCAACAACATAGCCAACTAGCACAGACTGAGTCAGATAGGTGACAGCTGGGAGGAAGAGAGGCTCTAGGGCAGGAGAAGTGGAGGGAAAACGAACTGCTTCTAAAAACTCTTTTTCAAGGCCTGTAGGAAGAAGGAAAAAAAATAAAAAAAAAATCACGAAGACTTTAACTTCCCTCTTCAGCCACCAGAATCGCCAACAACAACCACAACAAAAAGAAAAAAAAAAAAAAATCCGGAGGGGGGAACCTTGTGACAACTCTGCCTCCTCCTCCCTCCCTGCTTTCACCTCCCGGAAGCGAGACACTGGCTGCAGAGATCCCTGCCGGGGCGCACCTGCCCTCCGCACGCCGCGGGCCGAGCAGCGGGCCGCCCGCCGCCCCGCCGGGCAGCCCCGCGGGGGAAGCAGGAGGAGGCCGAGGAGCGGCGGCGGCGGCCCGGGGCGCGCAGGCCTCACCAGCCCCGCTGCTGCCCGCTGACGGCCGGGGCGGCGGGACCAGGGGGAGGCCCTGGCGGGGGCCGGGGCGGAGGACGGCGCAGCTCGGCAGCAGGGCGGCCGGCGGGGAGGGGGGCAAGCGGGTTAAGGGGAGCAGATGCTCTGGGGCTGGTTTTACCTGCTGCTGCTGCTGCCTGCAGTGGCATGAAGATCTGGCTCAGCCTCTCTCTCTTTCTCCCTCCCTCCCTCTCTCCCTCCCTCCCTCCCTCTCTGCGCGGCACACAGACCCCCGCGCCGGCCCAGCGCCCTGCGAGGGACGCGGGGCAGGGGGAGGCGGCGGGAAAGGCCCGGGGAAGGGGAAGGGGAAGGGGAAGGGCTCCCTGCCCGCACGCGGGGACGCGCGATGGCGCCGCCCCTCGCTGCCGCCGCCGCCTCCCTCCGCGCAGGCGCCGGGCGCGCCGTGAGGCCGCGGCCTGACCCGCCGACCGGGCCGCCGCGCCTGCTCCCCCTGCCCGGGCGGCCGCCGGGCTCGGGGCGTGCGGGTGCGGGTGCGGGTGCCGGGCGGTCGCGGCCCGCTGGGGGCGGCGGGGCACGGCGAAGGGCGAGGACGGGGCTGCCCTGCCCTCCTGGCGGGCTGTCGCGCAGCTCGGCTGCCGCCCGCTCCTCGGGAGGTCCGGCCGGCGGGAGCGGAAGGGCGCTGGGACTCTTTGAGACACGGGGTTTTTCCGTTGGTTCGGGGCCTGTTACTGTCTTGAGGAAGCCCCGGGCGCTTTTATTTATATAAAGCGCACGCGGGGTGTAGTTACCAGTCACTCAAAGCGGGGGTGAAGGGGTAGGCAGCTTAAAATAAGGTAATTTAACGCGTTGCTGCCCGGAAGCGACTGGCCGGGTGCAGGCTGGTTGGAAAACTTCTTGGTGGGTGGAGGAAATAAGTGACGGGTGTAAAAATGAGCTGGGTTGGGCTGTTATTTGCTGGGCCCAAGCTGCAGGCCGGGCTGGAGCCTTGGGAGGAGCGGGGCTGCCTCGTCCCAGCTGCCGGGGAAGAAGCGGGTCGGATAAACACCTTTTTCTGCAAACGGGTAGAAGTTCACCTGAGATAAAACACGAATTTGCAAGGCAGACTTGGATCACTGGCACGCACTTTGCGATCAGCTTATGAAAAAGATTTGTTTTCTTAAGTTTTGGGAAATCCGGTGAATTTTCCATTTCCTGGGCATTGACTTTGTTTTCATTAAGAATCCTGACAGAATGTGAACTCTTTTAGAGGTGCACCTGGTGTTGGAATGTTTATTTTAATTGCAAGGAAAACAGCCGTGTAGATAAATATTTATGACCGTTTGAACGTGGGGAGCTGTGTGTCCTAGGTTGCTCTATGTGACAATAATTTATAATTACGGCTGATAATGCACTGGGTATCCTGGGTTTTCATTGGGGCCTGCAATACAAGACAGAAATTACAAACTAGAGACATAGTCCATCATCCATACCAGCTGAAGCAGAATTTGAGCCCAAGTCCTGGAAAAAGGAGCCTAAAACTGGCACCATTTGACTGTCGGATCGTGCTTCAGGGCAATGTAGGAAGAAAGATGACCAATCTGAGATATACCTAAAAATGTGAAATCAAAAGTTTAGTAATAATTACGTTACTCATGTAGAGCTCTGAAGATCATCCTTGTAATTCTCCTGATTCCCAGAAAGGAACTTGTTTGTTTGTTTGTTTGTTCTCCGGGTCTTTCTGGAAATCTTAACTCCATGCCAGTCTACACGTGTTTTTGATTTCCAGATGTTTGATTAAGAAAAGACAGACCAAAGTAGGTTTCTGGCTTGCTGCTGATGGTTTTACAGCTTTGCATTCAAATTTCTTGCTACGACAGACTGTTGTAGTAGACGTAAAAAGAGCCATTTAAAATGAAATGTAGTAGATATAAGACAAAAAAGCACAGGACAAAAAAATGAATACATGAGAATTTCCTTGCATGTCCATACGTCTGTTAATTTTGACGCGGTATCTTCATATTCTCTTTGAAATAACGATTTTCTACTTTTCTGTCATTGTATGTTGGAGGAGATCTTGATATTAAAAAAATCCAAGCAGTGAAGCATCTAATTCTTGTCCAGTAATATCATGCCTTCAATACTTGTAAGAGCTCAGTGATGAAATAGTTTTATTCAATACAGGGCATAGCATCTACTTCAGAAATCAGACAGCCAGTCTGCATATAACACAGTGACCTGTCCACTATAAATACAGCAAAATGCATATTTTCTACATTTGGAATACAGTGCATTTTAGACCAGAACACATGCAAATGTAGCATGTGCTTTGGGAGGTGAAATGGCAATGGAAAGAATTGCAGCAGGTTGAATGTTCAAGATAGGTATGTATAGGCAGGATTCACTAAGTAAAAATTTTACTTTAAGTATCAAAACCTTTTTTCTATAAACCTGTAGATCTGTGCTGCTGTTAAAAAAAAAAAAAGTATGCACCTGCCTTTGGCACATACTCCCACTGTGTACTCAAATCAGGCAATTGTGAGTTGTCTAAATAACTGCTGGAGTAATTATATGAGCATAGGATATCTAATTGTGTGTGTGCTTAGGGGATGTCTTAAAAGATTTGGCCCTCTCAGTATTCTCAATATGAAAATTTTCCCATTGAAAATAAAAGCTAGAACAAAAGCCAGCAGGAAAAACAACAGCAGAATCTGCCAAAAGTACTTTATTCTTGTTTCATTGGCAATCAATTGTTAGGCTCATCATAACACTCAAAATGCCAATTTAAGCATGAATGGAGGTTCCACCCCAAAATTAAAACATTGTAAGAGGACTAATCCCTTTTGCTTACACAACAATAAATGGGGAAGAAATTGCAAATATTATTAATGTTCGCTATTTGTGAGATTGGGGGGGGGGAGGGTGTTAAAATCACACTACTTAGGACTGTCTCAGTTTATGTTCAAAGTATGTCCTGCTGAGAAGCCACAAGTCAAGGTGTGTAAGCTTTTTATAAGTGAGGAAAATAATGCTTGTGGTTACATATTCCTAATTGTCTTCTTATATTAAGTGTTTCCTAGAATATTCTTGGAGTTAGAAACATTTTTAAGATTTTACTTGACTGTGCATTGGAATAGTGGTTTATACTTAGTTATATTACTAGTTATATTAGAAGTTTAGTCTTGTAGTCTAGCTAAGTTTTATACACACACAAGTTCTTAACACCTCAAATGTAAGTGATATCCGTAGCAAAAAATAAGATATATTGCTTGCACACCTGTGGTGGCAGAAGCCAATGTAAGAGTAAGAAAAGTGAACAATACTGACTTTCTGTATCCATGTCTCCCAGGTCTCATCTGGTAGAGTATCTGGAAATACATTCTTGTTTCCAGTCCTTCTGGGGGGAGATGTCCAATTTGGTTATCAACTGCAGAGTAATGCTATTATACGCATAGGAAGTAGTTAGCAAGGTTTAATCTAGTTTCAAATATTATGGTATAGAGTTGCCGGTTTAATAAAACATCAAGTAAAAAAAAAAAAAATCTTAATTTTTTGGCTTAGTTAACTCATGCATGCAAACAGAATGTAAACATTTCCACATATTTTAATATATGTTTATGTAAATAATACACATGTATTGAGGGTATATACATATAAGATTGTGCATATTTACAAATATAAATAAATAATAAATATACATACATTAGTTGTATTTTAATTTCCAACACTGTATTGTTTGGGTTTCATATATCATTGAGAATCCATAAAATTTTGCGATCTCATAAATCTGAGAAAACTTCAGGAAAGTTTTAATGATTGCAGCTTCTCCTGGGAGTCTAAATCTCTATCAACTGTATTCTCATAGAGAAACTAAGAAACAGTTTTAGAGTAATTCCAGTGTTTCCTGACCCTAGAATGAGATGTAGTCTATACATACACATTAAGTTGTATTTATTTTAAACATCAGGAATTTTCTTTCAGTAGAATCTGTTTGACACCATGGTCTGCTTGCAGCTTCCATTGTAAATAAAAACTAATTCATTCCAGCGTTCTGATTTTGTACACTCTTTTAAAACTTTTTCCAACCATAAGAGCAACCTCAATTAATTAGAAATTTTGTTCTGTCCTTTTCATTCCTTATCTAAGCCTTCTTGTCTACATCCATATGAAAGAAGGAAAAAAAAGTTTTCTTCTGAATTACAATAGGGCTTGACCACAGGCATTCACATTTTAACTGAAATGAGTCTTAAATAATTTGAAAATTCCTGGGTTTAGTGGAGTTTAGGTGAGCTCTCAGTGAACCTTTGTGTCTGTCTAGAGTTAGGATTCAGTCTGATTCACCTGTTCCTATTCACACTTTCCAAATACCTGACCAAAATATGGTGTCTTCTTCCAGCAGAAAACAGAACATGCTTTCTTAGTAAAATACACAGCTTGACATTCTGATAGTTCTATTCCAAATTATGAAATTAATTGACAAAGGGGTGCTACCTAATGCTTTCTGAAATTTTTAAAGGAGTCAAGCAGAGAGGAGTGAGCAAGAGGAATAGAAACTGTTGAGCTATTGTTGAAAAGAATTAGAAGAACCACGCACTCCAGACTTGCTCAACTTGAATTTGCCACAGATGAAACTTCCCCTGAAAGGTGTAAAGAAACAGCCTCTTGATCTCGGAAGACATGGTGCATCTGCAGTCTTACCAGCATAATCTGATGTACCACATAGCTGTTAGATCAGTGTCCAGAAAGATGGAGAAACTGGTTACAGTAGAACAAAGGTATAAAAAGATTTAATTTAGAAGGGCCAAAAGAGAATAAACTGGGTATCAGAAAAAGTTCCTGCTTTAGAGTATGCAGACAGTGATTCCTTTGAATATGAGTGTCCAGGGCAACATTTTTGCATGTGATGCCTTTGGTCCCAATTCAGGCAAAACCATCCATTGACACTTAAGTTCCATTGATTTCAGCAGGGCTTAAGTGCTTTCCTGAATCAAGGCTAATTAAGTGCATCACATACAAATACTCGTGTGCATAAGTTGTTTACAGGATTGGGGCTTTAGGGCTTGTCTAAACAGAGACACTCAGGAAAATTAATCCAAATTAACTAAAGGTATGAATTTAAAGTGGATTAGTTAAACCACATTAAACCCCAGTCCACACTGGGGTTTAATGTGGTTTAACTAATCCACTTTAAATTCACTGTTTTAATTACTTTGGATTAACTTTCCTGAGTGTCCCTGTTTAAGCAAACCCTTAGTGTATTGAATAAAGTCCCCAAATGAGTCAAAATGAAAATAGACCCCAAACTAAATAAATAGCAACTCTGCATAGGCAAGGGATGAAATTTTTAATTTTTACAATTCCAGTGACTATGTACTACCAGTGTGCTGAGGAACAGCATCAATGACACCAAATTGCAATCAATGAACATGACAATGGAACTAAGCCGTGAAAATCCAAGCTGCGTTGGAAAGGCTAGTCTGAGAGAAATTTGGAATAAAAAGCAAATTCTCAAGTCAGTCTTGTATACTTCAGCAGTATTAAATTGCAGTTTAAAAATGATCATATTTATTTCCACTTAAGCTGGCAAGACCAGTGGAGCTGCTGAGGTTGCCAATGCAGTCTGCGATGGCTAGCAAGGAAGCCAAAACTGGCAAGAGAGGTGAGATAAGACTTATTTATGTAAATAAGAAAGTATTTGTAGCTAATAATAGGATATTCTGATTAACTGCTTAAATATAATATATAAATAAAACACTCAAATAGCTGTTGATGTTATTATTTTGATAAATGAACATTTGTGTTCTATTGAAAACAAAAAAGTCTGATTCCCAAAGTAGCATTTGCTTAGAGTTCCACTGGAAGTGATGGGACTTCACTGGGCTTCCCATTGGGGGCCAGCACAGCAGCCAGACTCTTCAGGTGCATTAAAAATGTAACAGTGGACAAACCAGTTAACCAACTGTGAGTTGATTTTTTTAATTATTATTTTTAAAGTAAGTAAATAAATAAATAATAAGCCATTGATAATTACTCAATTTGGCATGAAATTTCAGACATTCAGGGCCAGACACCCAGCTGGTGTAAGTGGGCAGATGGTCTTATCTTTACTTAGAAATGATAAGTTTGGGGAAAATTTGTATTTATTTTATTTATTCATTTTTTATTTTTTAGTTGAAGCAAAATCTGTTCCTCTGCTGAAAGTGACAATTCTTCAGATAAAAATATTGTTGAAAAAAAGGTTAGTCTTTTTGTATTTAAGCTGTGTAACTTGATTTTGGCATTTCAGACTTGAAACCTGCTACAAGACTAATACTGTCTTTAGTGATACTGCTGAAAGTGTCTGCATCCTGACTGCTTTACAGCCCTGCTTGGATGTACATGTCATAGCTGTACTTATATAAAATTAAAAAAAATACCTATGATTTAAAGAGCCTTTACCCTTTATGGTAAGGTTTAGTGCTTGTTAACCAGTGAACCTCACTGAAAGGGCAATTTTTAAGAATCCTCTGCCTTTCCCATTTATTTCAAAACATTACAAAGTAGTTTGAAAGTGACAGGGATGGTGTGTTCTGGGAGGCTTCCCCTGCTGCACCTGCTCCCTGCAGAGCAGCTCAGCCCTTTCTGAGCATGACCTTCCTCTGTGGTGTGACACGTCTCTCTTTCTCCTAACACTTGATAAAGGGAAGGGAGTAAAGCCGGTGAAGTTTGGAAAGAAGCAAAGCAAGAAGAAGGGGGAGGCAGGCAACCATGGGGAAGGCAGGACAGGTGGGAGAGAGTCAGGGTAGAGCACCTGCCCACTCCCCAAAACTGAGAAGAATGTTCGAGTAACTTTACCTCTGATAGCTTTTAAAATCTAGTTCTGCTGTCTAGCTGCTTTCCTCCTCTGCAGTTAGCTTTTTTCCTCAGTCTCTTTCCATACACAACTTTTTTTTTCTTTTCTTTTTTTTTTAATCTAAAAATAGCCCCACATCTTAAAGGTGTTTTTCTTAAACACTAAGGTACTGTGCCATTAATTGTTTTCTGCTGTCCTTTGACTAGCCTAACACATAATTAAGAATGGTCCCAGCTGTTCAGTTATTGAGGCAGAAGATTCCTTTCAGCCTAAGTTGGTCAAAATCACTGGTGGAGTATAGGTGGAAGTTCAGAGAAGGGTACAGGGAAAAGAAGTAAAAGAGTGTTCATTTGCACTTTTATTTTTGTATTTCTGGAATTTATTTAATAAAATAATATCCTCATGTGCAGGTGAAAAAGCATGCATTGGCTTTCATTTATGCTGAAAATGAGTGTTCCCCTGGTAAGCAGAAGATGGTAGTTCTGATCCTTGTCCTATTTTGGAGAACTCTTAATTTAGTGCCTAAAGGAATTTGAGGGCAAGAGCACCTCTTTCATTACACTAACTCCCACTTGTTTTTTACAACAATTAAGTGTAAGCCCTACAGCAGCACAACTGTTAAGATTTTTATGGGTCTTAAAAGGGACACTGACAGTTTGAAATGAATGAAATATCATACACTGAATAGTGCCAAGTGTTTATGGCATTATTTTTTCGTCTTGCAGCATTAAAAAATACAGTTTAAATTTTCTTTTTTCCTGATAGGGTGTTTGTGTGGGCCAGACAACAGAACAGTAATTGCCCTCTGGCTCTGCAAAATATACACAGGATTCTCTGTGCCCAAGCACAATCTTTTCTTCTCTGGTGATCTGATGTAGCAGCATGCCTCTTCACCAGAGGGGTGTCCTAGAAAAAGAAGGAACTCCCTCTCTAAGGTGTTTTCAAGATAATATTACTTTTTATTGCCACTATTTTCATTCAAGGATTTCACAAAACCCTTAAATGTGTCAATGAATATTCAGATTAGCCCTAAAAAATATTCATCAGTAAAGTATAGGAAGGATGAAGTTAGGAGCTCCCAGCCACAAAGTCAATCAAAAACAAAGAATGCTTCTGCTGAATTTATCATATCCGTTAACCTCATTATGATAGTGATTGTCTGGGGTGCATTTTAGTGTAATAACCGGTGAGAGATTGGGAAGGGATAAAGCAACTGTTTCCTCTAGAACATTTTATGCACTGCTGCCAGGGGAAGATCATCTTAATTCTGTTCTCTCTGTAATTCTTTCCCCTTTGAGTGAACTGAGGCAGCTGGCCCTGTTCCTCTCCAAAAAAACTTACGTAGTATTTGAGTGGACCGTTTGAGAAGACAGTGAGAAAAAATCACTTTGTCATTGTGAAGACAACTAAAGATAACTGGCATTATTTTTCCCTTTTTGAACAGCTTTTCATTTTTTTCTGTTGGTATTGGGGAGGGGAGGGGGGGCATAAATGCTATGTTGGTAAGTTCATGTAGGAGTGAAACTGCGGAGAAAAAAGGGCATTTATCTACACATAGCAGGGCAGGACACAAACTAGGAATAATCTGGAGAATATAAATTGCTTAGACTTACTTTGACATGGCTCTGAATTGTAACAATTTTGAAGTAGTATAAATTGCTTCCTGCAACAAGGGGACCAGAGCTGTGAACAAGGACATGACAGGGGATGTTTATGCTTTTACTTTAGCAAAGCCTTTGATACAGACTCCTGTAACCTTACCACAGCACTTCTTAATATTTTTTCAGCACATGTGAGACAGCATTTGGAGTTGTGTGTCTAGTTTTGGATTCCCTATTACAGGAAAGGCATTGACATACTGGATGCAGTCCAGTGGAGGCCACCATGTTAGTCAGGGAGCTGGAGAACATCATGGACAAGGAGGGGCTGAGAGAGATGGGCTGTTCTGCCTTAAAAAGAGAAGGGGAGATCTTATTGCTATCTATAATGAGCTGATCAGCTGTCAGGGAGGACAGAATCAAACTCTGCTTGAAGTTGCACAGTAATAGTAAGGGAGGCAACAGACAAGTTGGAGCATGGGAAGTTCCCCTTAGATATCCCCTTACATTTTTTACTGATATATTGGTCAAATACTGGAAGAGATTGACTGAGGAGGATCTCCATTCTTTGACGTATTCAAGACTGAGCTGGACGTGGCCATGAGCACCTTGATCTAATTAGACCTGTTCAAGTGGGTGGCTGGGCATGACAGCCCCCAGAGGTCACTTCCAACCTAAGTTGTTGTGTGACTATGAAATGGCACCTCTCTTCTTTCTCTTCTTTGGATGTTTATAATGGGTGCTACTAAGTAGTAGAAAATACTTTTTTTTTTTTTTTTTAAATTTAAAATACATGCAGAAATTACTTTCCAAACTTCTTTCAGTCTCTTACAAAGGGTCATGCTGTTCACCTTTGAATTTGATCTCTGAATTTAAAAGCCAGTTTCTTTTCCCAAATATGAGCTATATAGAGCTCTCCAAGAAGATCTTGAATTCTGAATAAAATGAAGATGTTTTGTTGCTTCTTTTTCTTTACGCTTTGCAAGGACGAGTGTCCGAAAACTTGCAGAGATCTGCAGTGAGGAATAGAAAGGCAGAGGGATTCTGTTAATTTTCAAAATTTTAGGAAACTGAATTCTCTTCTATGAGTCTGTGAGGGGACTTTTATATAATTTCAGAGATAGGAACACTGATCTCTATCACCATCTCTGAACAAGTGGCGTGCTGAAACTTCAACAATGGTATGTTTTACCTTAGGTATTCATTAAGCTAGGATTTTGATCGGTATTTATAAGGACAAACCCAAACTAGTCCTCCAATTTTCTTTTTAGTCTCAGCAGGGACTGGGAAAAGGAAAATAGCTGTCCACTACCATTGTATCCTCTAAGATCTGAAATCAGCAAAAGCATCCAAAGGACACACCTTCACTTTCAAACAATTAGTTTTCTCTTTCATTTAACCCTTTTCCTTCCCTCCCTCTGACCAAAATCCCCATGTGATGTAGATTTCTTCTTCCCTGGAGAGCTTTGTTATGACAGAATTATTTAATAAGGAAATTTTTATATGTATAGTCCTTGTAAAAACAACATTATTTTCTCAGTTTTCAGGTAGCCAGTTTCTTGATTTATGTGACATTGTCAGTCACTTGCCCGTCGTCACAAAATTTTCCAAGTTCTACAAAACATTAATAGTACTATGAAGAGATACCCAAGCAAATGAAACAGATCCTTTGAGCCCACACATTATTTTCTTTACCAGAAAAAGGAATATTTCTAATATGTTTAATTTGTAGTAAAACACAGAGAACATTAGCTTATTTTTTTCTTTGCTGTTCCTTTCTGAATTGCACTAATTCATCAAACCCATTTAAAATGAAAATATTCTTTAGATCACAAGAAGTTGAACTATTAAACATTTAAAAAATATCTCTCAGTAGTAAAAGTCTTGCTGTGTCCTTTGTTAAATACTGACTTCAAACCATGATTTCTGCATTGAGTTTTATTAGCAGTCAGTAAGCAGATTTGCAGGGCCTGATCCTGCATTGCTGACACCATGCTGGATGAGGCAGAAATAAAACAGCACACTAGAAATTAGATTAAAGGCCAAGTCTGCAACTGTTATTGAAATCCAATAACTCAAACTGCAGTCTTACCAGCAGTTAATAGTCCCCATGGTGCAAAATAATAATAAAGCTTGAGGGTATCTACTATTGTGCCAGCACACCAATGAGATGCAACCATCCCTGCCCTAAGAGTTGTAAAACAAAAGCCATTCTCCCACCAAAGGGCAAGTTTTCTTGAGAGGGGACTGATACCTGTGGAAATAATTCGTAATGTCTTCTATGTCCTTTTGCAATTCCTTTCCCTATCTTTATCCAGTCTACACAAAACCCTTGGAAAGGACAATCAACTTCTCTTGCAAAAAATGCAAGTGTCTATAACATTAGCAACTGAAGTCAGGTAGTTCAAAGGCAGCATACAAAGGACTTCTTTTCAGCTAGACAAGTGTTAATATATCCCTTTTAGTTACAACTCATCTCCAGACAATGTATGTTCCTATCCTAATCATGAGCACTGTTGCTTTAGAGTTTCAAGGCACAAGTTTTTTACTTCAAAGGAAAATGGAAACAAGAGAAAGAAAGAACTCAAAGGCTTTAAACTTCATCCAATGGGCTCGATTCTCCTTGACTGTCAGTTTCATCCTGACATGGGTCAGTTGCAGTGAGTTGTGTATGAGACCAAGAGTCATGCAGAGACCAAGTGTCCTGCTTTTCTCAGCATATATCATACAATTTGAAACAAAACTTTAATTAGCATCAGGGAGAGGCAGATGAGTTAAAGGGAAGACATGTCAGCATCCATGTTCCAGCATTATTACTATTTTCCTGAATAGCAAATATTCCCAAGTAAATGGAAGAACAACTTCACCAAATCTGTTCTGTCTAGCAAAACAGAGCAAGAGGGAACAATATGAAGATAAGCAGATGCAGTTAGTAATTATTGACTTCTTGGAATTTGCCTGATATTACAGCAGAAGACATGAATAAAACTGGATCTTTACTTACTGAGGTCACTGTAGGTTTGGCTACTAAGTTCAGACAGGGGTGGTTTTACTCACTAAGAAGGGCAAACTTATTTACTCTTTTAGCAATCACATATACTTATTTAAAAAAAAAAGAAAAAAAAAAAAAAAAGGAGAAACTGACTTTATTTCATTTACATACAGTCCTGTGCTACTATGTTATGCTAGATCCATTATGCAAATAATTCAATAGCTGTTTGTGGTGGGCTGACCCTGGCTGGCTGCCAGGTGCCTACCGAGCCACTCTATCACTTCACCTCCTCAGCTGAACAAGGGAGAGAAAATACAACAAAAGGCTCATGGGTCAAGATAAGGACAGGGAGATGGCTCAGCAGTTACCGTCATGGGCAAAACAGACTCAGTTCAGGGAAATTAATTTAATTTATTACCAAACAAATCAGAGTAGAGAAATGAAAAATAAAAAATAAATCTTGAAACACGTTTCCTCCACTCCTTTCTTCTTCCTGAGCTTAACTTTACTCCCACATTCTTTACCCTCTCCATTCAGGAAGTGCAGGAGATGGAAATGGGAGTTGCAGCCAGTTCATCACACGTTGTCTCTGCCTGTCCTTCCTTGTCACATTCTTCCCCTGCTCCAGCATAGGGTCCCTCCCATGGGAGACAGTCCTCCTTGCACTTCTCCAATGGGAGTCCATTCCATGGGCTGAGTTCTTAATGAACTGGCAGAGTTCGTGGGTCCCTTCCACACGGTGTAGTCCTTCAGGAAGGGATTACTCCAGACTGAGTTCTCCATGGGGTCACAAGTCCTGCCAGCAATCCTGGGGACATCCATCTATTCCGATGTGGGGTCCTCCATAGGCTGCAGGTACACATCTGCTCCACAGGCTGCGGGGACACATCCTGCCTCACCACGGTCTTCACCGTGACCTTCAGTGGAATCTCTCCTCCAGTACCCAGAGCATCTCCTCCCCCTCCTTCTTCACTGACCTTGGTGTCTATAGAGTTGTTTCTCACATATTCTCATTTCTGTCTTCCAGCTGCTGTTGTGCAGCAGTTTTTTTCCCTTGTTAAATATGTTATCCCAGAGGTGCTACCACCATTGCTGATGGGCTTGGCCTTGGCCAGCAGCAGATCTGTCTTGAAGCCAGCTAGCACAGGCTCTATCAGACCTGGGGGAAGCTTCTAGCAGCATCTCACAGAACCATGGTAGCCCCCCACTACCTAAACCTTGCCACGCAAACCTAATACACTGTAATAACAATCAAAGAAACTTCCACTCATTCACCTTTCCCATTTTAATATTTGAGCTGACAGTCACTGAAGGTGAGAATTTTTTTGGGGAGAGTTCTGAGGAGGGTATCCTATCTAATAAGTGTTTCTTTGTAACAAAGTTTGAGTTTGAAGACTTAATTCAATGAGAGCTTTTGCTCTCAACAGCTGCATTTTTAAGACACTATTTTAAACAAATCTATACAGCCCTGCTAATCCTGCTGCTCATACAGTTTTTCAGCAGCTACTGGGAAAAGAAAATATTTTGGGCATAGCTAGTAGTGATGTTAAATACCTTGCTTGTGTTTCTGTGATTGGAGTCTCTTTTATTAAATCCATCCTATCTCCATGAATATTTTTTCACTACCTTGCTTTTCCTGCTAACTAAATGTTTTGGTATTGTCACAAATGAGAGAAAAAAGGGTGACAGCTGAACAATCATGAAGACCTTCTCTTTTTCAAAATAGGAATTATTTCAGTAATGTAATAGGGACTATTTAGCTCAATTCAAAAGAAAATGTAGAGGTCTGTGGCACGAAGAGGCCAAGTGCTTTAAATACAGCTTTAAAAAAAATATGATGGACAGCCATCTTTGCCTGGTGTCACTGAGGTCTGACTGTTCCCAGCGGCTTTTGGACTAGAGCCAAAGTCTTCATTCCAGTGTTAAGGAAGAGATAGATAAGATTCAAGTTTTTAATTTTCAGTCCCAAATTTTGGATATAATCTTCAGAAGTTTCAGATTTATGTAGTCTCATAATATGCCCTGGAGAGAACACGTACCTAATTCTTCTTGTTCATTATCACCCCTTGTTTTGTATAAATTGCTGTTATGTTGAGATTTCTCTTCCCCTTTTATTAAGGCAGTTAACCATTTACCAGTTTTATATGAATTATCATAGAAAAATTTATTTGCTCTATAAAAATAATTGGCTTCTTTAACAGCAATATTATTCAATAGTGCCTTAATCTGTAGCAATTCTGCATAAGCTTTTTACTATGGGATTTTTGATGTTCTAATCTTTTATTGTTAGCTCTGTTAATAGCTCCAATTTTTCTTGCCTTTGGCATTTCCTAATTTCATGACATACACCTAAAATCCAGCTTCTAAAAGTCACTGTGAAAGCCTTCAGTACACTATGATATGGAGTAGGGACCAAATTAAAATTTATATATTCCTTGATTTTCGTTTTAATGGCTATTAGAAATTCTTTATCCTTAAGTAATAGAGTATTGAATCTCCAGTGCAAACCATTTTTATTCTCCTCTTTTCGAATTATCTCTATTATTTCACTGGTATATAATCAGATGAAAGGAATCCATGCACTTTAATTCTCAATTTACTCCCAAACAGGTTTTTGTCTCTGCAAAAAATGCCTTGTCTCATATAAAACTGATTTTCCACAGAAAAGGATCCCAAACTTACTTCAGTGGGGTCAGCAGAGATATTCATGTGTTCAGAAAATAATGCTGCTTATCTTCTTGTTTGTAAATTTGAGTCTTAAAGTAATTTATTTCCTCTATTTTTTTTAACTACAAAGTATCCACCTTCCATTCAACTTTCAGCTGAATTCAAGTAATTTTCCATGCTGATTTCCTATTACATGTGTATAGGACAAACTGGTGGGAACATCCTGTCACCTTTTTATGTTGAAATGCAGGCAGCATCCCAGAAGTAAAATATTTCTGAATGTACACCATAGACATACAGCTTATTCTCAGGATGACAGCAAGCTCCTTAGATAGTCATAGGTCCTCACTATATCTCCAAATGAAGGACATAATGCTGGAATTTACTCTATGCTTTTCAAAGAAGTTTTGTGCTTGCTGGTTTATATATATTTTTAAAAGATTAAATAAGAGTCTACCACATTGTTGTATGAAATAGATTTATGCAAGGAGTGCAACTGATAATAATTTGTAGATGAGTAAGATGCTTTTGCCTCCATCTAGAACTCCTTTGTGAAATTTAGCTAAGGCAAAATGTAAACTTTATTGTTCTCATTTCAGTTGGTATTTTTACCGAACAGTCTTGCTATTTGAATTATTAGTACAGTCACTTTGGGCTCTTATCCTTTTGATGCCACAATTAAGTTTATAATAAGTATTCAGATTACTACAAATATGAAAGCAGTGTGAGATGAATGTGGACAAATAAGCTGTGTGTGATAAAAATATAACCACTTTAGGACCAGGGCATTTTTCATTTCAAAGGCTGCTTAGTAATAAAGGACTTGGTCATTCTGATTTAAGTTTCACATTTAAAGCTAAACTAACAAAGTGTTTATTTTAATCAGCCTGTCCTGTGTAATCTGGTGGAAAAATAAACATCAGTTAAAAGGCTATCAGTCTGACAAAATGACTTACCTTAAATGTTAATTTGAAAGAAAAAACACTTCTTTCACTGTCACTGGTTTGATTGAACTGGTGTTTCTCAGAGCAACTGAAAAGGAAGCTTTCCCAGTATATTTTGACCTCATTTTTTTTGGGGTTTGGTGTGGTTTTTTTGAGATGTTGTTTTTTCTTTGGTTGGTTTTTGGTTTGGGTTTTTTGTGGTCTGTTTTATTTTGTTTTTTCTTTCTTGCTGTGATGTTTACTGCCCCTAAACAGTGCTGTTTTTCCTGGAAGACAACAGTTAGAATAATATGGTGCAGATATTTTTCCACAGAGAGCTGCCTCTTTCTTGAGGATTGTTTTAAAGTTTCTGGGATAAATCCTGAATGGCATAAATCTGTGCAGATTTCTTGGCTTAAGTATTCAATACCAATTTATAGTCAGCACTTTGGTTGTATCACCCAATGAAAAATTATTGCTCCCTCTCAGTGTCATCCTCTCAGTGGCCATCACTGACAGAGAAGGAAGGGAACCTTTGTGGCTGTGTTGGCAGTAGTGGTGCAGAACTGTGTAGGGATGCTTTGTGACCTGGTAAGGCTTCTAGACATTTTGTGCTTTGTACAGCCTTTAGAGCTCCTGTCTCAGGAGTTTTCATCCAGACTATAATGTATATAGGAATTTGGGAAACACACTCACATAGTCATGAGTTAAAGGAATCTAAACACTGCACAAATTAATAAACTGCTATCAGCCTCTGCAGTTGTATTATTCAGCCATATTGTTACACGCTGCCTAAGAGCTCTGCTTGTAGAACAGGATCACTCTATGTTACAGAGAGTCAAAATAAGATGGAGTACAAAACTACAAGCTAAATGAAATTGCCATGAAATTGCCATCAGGTGCTTGTGTCGCTTGAGTGGCAATTTATGCAGGTTGCTACAAACTTGCTTGCTTTGGACAAAGTCCCATTAAAGGAATGGAAAGAGCCTTACTGATTTCAGTGGAATCTGCATCAGGACTTCTGTGAGGAAAGATACATACACCCTCTCATAAAGAAGTTTTAAAGCCGTGGCCCTTTTTTGTCAGGAATCAATGTAAAGTAATAATATGCATAAAACTTGGACTGAATGGACAGTGACAGGTGGTAATAAAATGTTCACTGTCACTACTGCATCTGAAAACATACCCAATTGTTGTAGTAGTGTAGGGTGACTACCCTTTAGTGAGCACAGCATGTATAGGGTAGATTGTTCCATACTTAAAAGTACTTTTCTTTGTGCGTGTCACTTTGTGGCTAGGTGCTATTCCATATTCTGTCTTCAGCTGTTAAGTGCTAGTGCACTGTGTCTGTGATTTACTGTTCTCATAATCGGTAATACGTCTCTTATGTATATGCTTTCTTTTTCTTAGCTATTGTCTCCAATGGTCATATTAAAAAGTCTTTTCATGGTTTTGTAGCTTGTACAGCAAGTCTGCATTTTACTTTTTATGCTCAAAATGTTTCCCTCTGCAATTTGTTTAAAACTTGAGATTAAACTTCATTATAGGTAGAATGTTACCTAAAAATCATAACATCTGTTGAAATAACTTGAGTTCAGCAAGTAGAGAGAGAGAAGGGAAAGCTAATTTGCTGGTGCACATCTTCCATGCCTGTTGAAGGCCACTGCACCAGTTGCCCACGATCCTTACCTCTGCAGGCAGCTTCTCTTAACCCATTTAACCATTAACACTTTTTTAAAGTTGTGTGTATTGTTTGTGTTTGAGTAGTATTTGCTGCCTTGTTTGCTTAGCCTAACAAACTCCTTATTATTATTGTTGTGGTCAAGTGGCCACACAGGGCTAATTGGGTGATCTACAACATTGACCCACAGCCTGCCGGTTTTGGCTTCCAAAGTTGTTTGTGAGATTTTTTCCCGCCACCCTGAGATGGAACTCAGTAAACCAGCAAGTCTCCAGTGAACAGTTTGTCCTTTCACAAAATATGGTCATATGCAACTGACTGCGTATCAGGTTCCAAAATGTGTCAGTTCAGGTGCTTTTACTGCACAGAGATAAATGCTGCCCTTTGACTTAAAAAGCTTCTGTGCTCACTGCAACACCAATTAATTTCTGTTCACAGAACAAACTCACCTAGGGGTAATGAGAGTATTGGGTGATTTTTGCACTGCTCTGTTTGAGGAGAAATTTTCGGTGCATCTTTTCATTCTCTTCCTTTTTTACACTACGGGGGACGATATGGCTCAGTGTGTTCATTGCCTGCCTGACTTCCCTCTGTTCTATGTACTGTGGTGTGTAATTAACAAGCAACGTGACTTTTATAGAAAGAAAAAGCAATAGGTGGACTACATGGCAATTTTCTGGTATGCAACTGTGTTTCCAGAGCTGTGCACATTGCTGCTGACACCTTTACAAATATAATAGTATGAATTTAGCACACCGACAGAAATGCAAGGAAAGGGAAAAACCATGCTGGCTTCTTCAGTGCTAGAAAAACAACAAATTAAAATGTTTGGCAAATAGAAGGCTAAATTCATAGGGAAAAGACTTGTACTTCCAAGCTTCTCAGGGTATATCAAGCAATAAAGATTAAGAATTTATTGCAGCTTTGTGTTCTCATTGTTATTTTTATCCTTCTGTCTCCTTTCCCACCTCACTCCATTAAGCTCACTAGTAGAAGACACAGCATTTTATAAAGTTATCAATAAAAAGTACTCCATGTAGAAGGAATGGTAACAGAGTGTTCCAAAACATGTCTAAAGCATGTTGCATAAATGTAATAAATTGCACTGAGTTACCATGAACTTTAGTAAGACCTTCAAGTAGTCTCCTAAAAATGTTGCCATCAGAATGGTCAAGTTATTATGAGCTGTAGTATTTAAAGGGCAAAGATTAAATTCTCTGAGTAGGTATATTACTTCAAATTTTATGAATAATGATTTTATTGCGCATGAAAATGAAAAATATCTAGTGTGATCTGTGCTAAGCATCAGGTAGCAAGCATTACACATTGCCACATTTGTCAGTATGGAACTCTTACTTTTGCTTAACCTCACTGGCACACAGGTAGCAAAGTTTCTGTCCATTTTTAAGCAGGGCCAAATATTCACCAGAAATGGAGATCCGATGAATCCATTTATCTGTATCATGGGATCAATCTGCTAGGAAACCATCCCTTCCACCAATCAGATGGTGTTAGTACAATTTTATGTAGGTAACAAAGAGATGTCTCAAAAGATACAGCTCTATTCAAGTAAACCATTATAGATTCATAGCTTTTTTCTTTACTTGTATGAGTAGTTTTACTAATTACTTATATGAGGGAGATAGCCTGGGTTTGACCCAATTTAGAGATATTGTTTCTTAAGATTCCAACAATATAATACCTACATATTATTCTACAGAGCTCTTGCCTGAAACCCCAACCTTGTCATGCTTACACGCACAGCATTTCCATTGAAGTCAGGACCAAGAAAATATATACCATACATCACAAAAAGATATGCTTGGTTTATTTGGCACTGGAAAGCTCTATGTACAGGCATTTGGGTACCATTTTGTGATTTTGACTGAGGCAGAACGGGAAGCAGTGGAAGATTAAGGTATGCGTATTATAAAAATTATTGTAAAGAGTATATATATACTTCTGGTTAGAGCCAGCCAGCATTGACCTGTAGATACTGGAATGGACCCCTTGAAATGAAGCTATCCATATAAGATTAATACCCATTCTTTTCTCATTTCTTCATTCTCACCTGTTTCAGGCCAGCCAAGTGGTGTTGATGCGTACAATCAACTGCACTTTGCAAGAAATAAGTGAGAGTAGTTCTTTCTTAAACAGCCCCAGCTATGCTTGCCTGTCACCTTGCTTGTCACCTGTCAGTTGCACTTTTGGAATATGTTCCAGATGAAGCTGCCCTGAAAACCTTGTTTGTGACTAGCTGTTGTGTCTGCTTTGCTTGAGACCTTGTCATGCTTAATCCCATTATCTGCTACCAGTGGGTATCTAGATGAAGAAGAGATTAGTCTTGACCTACAAGCCTTAAACGGTTCTGAATTACCTGAGTTCTCTTTCTCCACCTGAGCTGGTCTGAGATGTTTGTATGTGCTGTGACCATAGCTGCAAGGATGTATCACTTTGTCTTCCCCAAGTTTGGGTTCAGAAATTGTCAAAATCAAATGCAACATGATAATTTCTTCCAATCTCTTTTTGAAGTGTCAGTATGTGTCCTGTGAAAAAGGACAGATGAAGTTGAAGCATGGGAAATTACTTCTTAATACTTTTGACTTGTTTCTAAGGGAACCAAGAAAACTTTAGCCATATAAATATGCTAAAATCCCTACAAGTGTCTAATCAATTTGGGTTTTCCAATTCTCACAGTGGTTAGAAGTTTCTGAAAATCTTTTTTAGTTTCATTCTCATAATCTCTTCTATTTTATTTTTTACATGTTAAAAAAAGAGTGTATGGCAAACAATGCCTCAAGCATTGCAGTACAGTTAGGAACTTGGTTTCTAAATGCCCCAGTTAATATAATGTAGAATGTTGCATTCAGCAACAACTCATCTGAATGAAATAATTTGACTGGAATTAAACTATTGCTACTAAAATTTATGTAAAAATAATTAAAAATTTATTGGTTCATAAAATCCTTGCTTTTATCCAGGACTAACAATTCCTATGCAACGCTAGTGATCCTCCCACAAATAGTTGAGAGGAAATAAAATACAAGGGAGTTCATATTCCCTGAGATCCTCACAGTTACTCTTCTTTGTGATCCAGTCTTTCAACTTTTTCATGACTTTAATCTTAAAAAATAGATTTTTAATTAAATTCAGAGCTATTATTCCCCTTTAGGGGAGGTGGGAAAAACAAATGCAACTCTGATGCAGGACCTCTGAGCATAACACTTTCCCTCTCTTTACAGTTCATTTTGGCATTTTTATATATCTTCTGCTAATAAAATGTAATGATTTTCATCTTTTACTTTGACATTTGAGTCTGTATCTTTTATCTGTTGTTTACAGTGTTTCAGCCCATAAATAAATCATATGACAAAATAAATTACTTAATCTTGTGTTTTATTTGGAAACACATTAAAGCCTAGCTTTGGTGGGAAAAAATCACTTTACACCTTACAATTGCTTATATACTTTTATGACTTTTGTGTCACGTTCAAATACTATCAAGGTGTCATATCAATACCAATTGTTCACAAGAGCCACATTTTAAACCTTTCAAGTTTTCTGATAGAGTTTGATAGGAATACTTTGAAATGAAAGTATATCTGTCTTTGGCAAATGGCATTTTCAGTTCTGCAATTTTTTTTTTAATATGTTGTTGTAGTGCATTACAAAAGCAACATTAATCCCCAGAACTTTCTTCAAATCAGTATGCATACGATTATAATGAAGTCTGTTTATCCAGTCCCGTGTATCCAAGGCTGTTTGTTTTCAGCACCTGCTTTTTTCATCCACTCTAAATTCACTTATCCTGCACATTCCCAAACTTGTTCTTTCGTATTTTTCAGCAACTGGTAAAAATAAATGATATTGCACTGGATTCCAGGCTGTATTTTTATTTTCAATTTCTTTTAGATACATTTTGTTTCAACAATGAGGAATAAATGATAAATATTTTCTCCACTGTTGTGAAAGGAAAAAAGTTTATAACCTCAGTGCATTTATCAAGCTTTTACCTCGTCAAAGAAAATTAAATTCTGAACAGTTGCTTGCATATCTCTTCTAGAAGCTTCTTTCCTTCACAAATGCCTCACACAAAACTGTCTTTCACATAGAGACTGTGCCCTCTTTTCTTAGGTTAATTGCTGAAATATGATGTGGTTTGGTTTCATTCTTAGTAATTTCCGGATTCTATTCCAGGACATTTGGGATAGAGCCCAAGAGCTTAGCATGTTTTCCTTTTTTCATGGTAAAATTGTGCAAATATGCATTAGAGTGTGAAAACAAACAGTCTAATACATTTTTGCAAAGCTCTTTATGTTTACTGTTTATTGCAGATACCAGATCCTAATTAAAATGCGCTAACAAAAGCCAAGATACAAAGTACAAAGATATAACGAAGCCTCATCTTTTAAAAATATTTGTGATTAATCCCAGAGGACACTGCATCATACGTCATTATTATAAAATTCAAGAAAATTAACTACATCTTTGGAAATGATGTAGTGCCAAACACTGTATCCAATCCATAGAAAAATAATCATATCATGGTCATGTTTTCTAAGGTATAATCTCCTTTTCAGATCCTATAATGGCATCCAGCTACAGCCCCTCTTGTTTATGGTTCCTTGTGCATCTCAGTGAAAACTTCTAGAATAGGTTTTTAAACATCTTGAAATGCTGCTTTCTCATACTGACATTTGCCTGTAAATAGATCTCTGTCATTATTAAAAAGGAGGGATTTAAATTAGATCCCAGAAGACATTATTAAACAAGAAATTAACTTAATATGCTTGTTATTTTAACTGTGTAGAAACAAGTTACTGCTTGATTTTAAAAAATCCTCCAATCAAGCAAAGATCACACCTTTAGAGATCACAAGTTGTATACACTTCAAGTGAAATAAACTTATGGCCCAGCAAATGATGCCTACAACAAGGTAGAATTTCTGTGGTCCTGTTATGCTTTGGCACTGGAGATTAGAGCATTCATGCAAAGTAATTCTGTTTTCCTGTAAACCATGATACCTGGCTTCATGAAGCATGGAAATCGGGAATATGCATGGATTAGGTATATTAACAAACAGTAACTGATCAATCTGTTCATGAACTGTGAATTCACTGACAGAAATTAAAGTGGATGTTGGCAATGCAACAGTCTGCAGTGATGTCATAGCATCTGGACAACTGTTTACTGAATAACTGACACCTTCCTCTCTGCTTGGTATCCATGTTACTTCTTCCCATGTAAGTAAAGCACTAAGGCTTTGGGAGAGAGGCTTGTCCTCTGCATATGCCCAGCGATGAATGCCTGTAAGAGGCAATGAACCGAGTACCTGCTGACAGATTCCCCTCCATTTGGTGGAAGGCTGCTGGAAGTGCTGGTGGTGAAAGATACTTCCCTATGTTTAGGAAGGGAGTGTTTATACAGCAGCTTGTATTTCCCTGAAACAGAGCAGAGGGAAAGAGGCAGAGGTCGACAGTGGAAAATAAGCATTGTAGGAACGATGTGATTCGGCCTTGGTAAAACAGAGGCAAACACGAGAATTTTCTGTGGAGATCCATTTGTGGTCCATTAGGCCAGTTGCCCAGTTACTATCCAAAGGCTTTCATGTGTATTTCTCTTTCTTCAGAAAACTCAGGTGTTTCTGGGACTCCATTCTGCTGCTCAGAATAACAGAGATCACACTGGAAAGTCTTCTGCATCTTCTCTGTGTCTGGATGCTTCAGCTTTCTCAAATTTTACACTTCCTACATTGCATTCCAGGACTTGAAGAAAAACACTTTCAACATGCTGTTTTCAAAACATCTCGGTCAATATTGTTCTTTTTACATCCATGTGTCAAGTTCTTCTGTTATACAGGACTGTCCCTTTCATACAGCAGCTGGTATCAATTAACCACAAAGTTGTTTTGGAATAATGAAAAAGTTTGACCACAAATTCTTTCTGGTTTGTGTTTGGATTGTTTTGCAAATTAAAAATTCTTACCCTTCTGAAAATAGGAATCTAACCTAAATAGATACATCTTCCCTTCTCCTTCTGCTTTGTTGCACTAAGCAGCTAATATCCCATTATTTTGTTACATAAAGTATATATTCAAGGGAATATTAAGGGATTTTTATTTCTGTTTGTTGTTTTTTGGTTGTTGTTTTTGTTGTTGTTGTTTTGGTTTTTTTTCTGCAGTCTCAGTCAAACAACCACAAACCCTTTTAAATACTGCATGGAGAAGGCCACTCTGAAAGGCTAACGTGGTCCAGTCTCTCCAGGTTCATTCTTCCAGAGACCACAAAAGAGATAGGCTCTCTGAGGCCAGGCAACTGCTGAATTAACTCTCTAGGGGAGTGTTTTTCTATCCATTAACTATAAAGGCAGTGTACAGGAATTGACTCACTTGGTTAAAATTGACCCTTGAGAATACTTCTCTGAGTTACATTAGTATACAAGAAAGCTTACTTCTTTAGTTAAGAAACTTGTAAAATGTGTAGAACTACTTTTGAATGAAACAGAATGTTTTCTAATGTAAATATTAATTTTCTGAAAGAGGAAGTGTGTATGAGAAGTATTTGCTTGTAGGTTGATTGACAGATTAGCATGGAGCTCGTCAACTGAAATTGAGAGGTTTAAAAGGTATTTAGGAAAATAAAGATTTTTCTTTAATAAAGATTTTCACTTTGACAGTACTGTAACATCTTTGTGATCCATTCAGCTGCTCATCAGCCAGGGCAGCTCCAGGCTGCTGAGAAAGATTTAGGTGATGCTCTTTTATTTGAACTACTATCCCTCTAATAGAGGGTCCTGCAAACTGAGCTGCTCCTGTTGTCATTAGTATGTCTCAAAGGCATAGATCAGCAGTAAAAGAGATAGAGAATATGCTTTTTTTTTTTTTTTTCCTTTATGAAGATAATTGGGGAAAAAATAGGAGTGAAGGTATTTAACTTCCTAGATAGATGCAAAGAGTTTGTACCTCCTCCTTCTCACTCTCTCTTCCCACTTCCCATTTACAGGTACACTTTGGACCTGCAGAGTTAACACCTTTATTTTTTGCTACTGAATATTGTCTTCTTTCTGAACTTGGTGGCTACTCACTCGAAGTGTGGACATAAACGGGAGGCTGCTATTTGACACAGTATGTTACTATGCCATGGTAACAGAACTGTATTGTTATATGTGAAATGCAGGCTAGCATTCCATCAATGGTATTTGTCATGTGAAAAGGCACGCTGTGCTCTGCTAATGGCTCCTGAGAACAACTGTGATTTGGCAAAACAAGTAAGTACAGTGGATGCTACTCCTGTGGTATGAAACACTGAGTGACAATTCAGTCAGAAGAAGTCAGCACCTTGTAAGAGTTGTAAAACCCTGGGAAGAGCTTGGCATTCAAGTGCCATTGAATAGTCTGTTGATGAGAATACACGAACAGTTTAATTTGGACCTGATGAAATCTTACAAGGTTTGTGTTTTACTCTTCTCTTGTATATGACCTTTTTGATCTTGCTAATAAAAGTAAGAAAATTGTAAAGAGAAAAGTACCTTACAAAAGTACCTTACAAAAGTACCTTACAAAAGTACCTTACAAAAGTACGTGCTTGGACTAACTCAGGCACAATTAAGCTAGAACATGCCAGTCTTAACCTGCTGAGCTGTGTGTGGGTGTAACAGCATGAACAGAATTTGACACTCTCTACTGCCCGATACCACTGAAATATCTATGCAGAGAGCTAAGCAGCTAACAGATTGTCAGCCTTTTAGCTGAATTTCCTATTTTTGTTGGTATAAATCAGACTCTTGAATTTTTTCCCCCCTCTTGTTCTTCACCCTTTCCCTCTCCTTTGAGATATCCTGAATCCTTGCTGGAAGCCTGCCAAATCCTTTGCAGCCTGTGTCATTCATCTCTTTACATCCTTTCATTTTTTTTTAGGCTTTGTCTCATTACATCATTCTAACCAGAGTTCCAACTTCTTCTCTGTGTGCAGGTGTCACTGAGGGCATACGTCCCCTCTTTCTTTCAGCTTTCCTGGGAGCTCCACACATTGCCTCCCTGACATTTACATCCCAAGCTAGTCTGGGAAATAAGACTTCAGACTGAGACCACCCTCCTGTCAGGTCCCCAGCTAATGCCTTGCATAATGCATACTATGTTCATTTGGCAAGATGCTGAAGGAGAGGGGAGCGGCCTGCAAAACCACTTGGATGTAATGTTTCATTGGGGCATTGGTTAAAACATGGGTCTTACCTTAGGGCCAGCCAAGAAAGACACACAATTACTAATTTGTTTATGTGCATAATATATATGTGTATTCACTGTTTTGCTTAATTTGACAAATTAATGTCCTTATGAAGAGACACACAAAAATAATTAAGACTACTAAATTCTCCCTTTGAATGCCTGTAGAGTAGCCCTGGAAGTTGGCTAGGCTGAGGATTGTGTCTATATGTTCTAGAACAGAATTTAGCCCACCCAGTGCTCGGATGATGATTTGCAACTTTAACCAGTTTGGAGAACAACAAAATTTGAAAGCTATGCTGAGGGCCAAATAAACTTTTCCATTTCCAAAAAGGGACAGATAAGAAGGAATGGTCCTTCCCAAATGCGTAATTTCTCGTTTTCTAGTATAAAATATAGTAAATTACTCCAAACACAAACTAATCATCAAGAAGGCAACAATACTGTTAATGGTTTAAGCATAGTACTCAGTCTGAGTTTACTCTGCCTTATGGAAATATCAAAGTCATTTTGATTATGCTCAGAGGTTTAATAAAGCTATTAGAACAACAACTAGTCTATTGGTGTTACACCATTATGTTTGTTAAGTTGATTCAGCACTAGAACTATGACTCTTATTCTTTCACTTGCATTTGTGAATTTGTTTTTGTTTAAGTTTGAGTAATTGAAGTCTTGTGGGAAGTAAAGTCATTGTTCATCTGCTTATTTCAATCTGTGCTGGGAAAGCCAATTTTCTCTTGTTAAATTATATTTCTAATGTTCAACAGGGATAGTTGCAGATTCTTGCTGTCATGCCTTGCTTTCTTTGAAATAAGTCTTAGCCGGATCTCCAAGCTGTCTTATCACCCCCTGATGTTTCAGCAGCAAGGTGATTAATTCAGAATGATCTTACTCTGTTTCTGACATTTCATATCTGTGAACTGAGGCCATCTGAGAATCTGAAACTGATATTCAGTAAAGTAGGTAACATAGAGCTGTTATCTAAACAGAAGAATGAGAAAGAGGCAGATTTTTGTTGTTTTTTTTGTGGTTTGTTTTTTTTTTTTGTGAGTTTTCTGCTTTGAAGCTGCAATCCTATATCCATCTCCCCGCTTCCTTTGGCACTACATTTTCCATAGCTGTGCTGTTCATCGCTCCTCAAATGCATTGTAAACTAAGCAAAACCTTTCACCATAATGGTGAGAAGGGCAAATCTTTACCTGAATATTTTGTTAGAATAAATTACATTTTTCTTGCTTACCATGTCCAAAGAAAGCAACAAACAACAAAAGAAAAAAAAAAAGCCATTCTGCCAACCAGAACACTCTTTGGCAGAACATTACAGTACTTGGGTACTCCTGTTGAAAAACAGATTTTAAGAATCTGGTAATTTTGCTTAAGTGCTTAACTGTGGCCAGCTGCTTTTGGAAACATTTTATCGATGATCAGGTAAATGCAACCACCTAAAAAATAAGCATGTAGTTGCACAGTACCATACCATAAACCAATTAGGTATTTTTCACTTCTGGACAAATTTTTGGCCCAGACTTAATGAAAGAAAAGAGAAGCTTTAATGAATGAAAAAAAGGTTGATTTCATTCCCTCTGAAGTTAATGAATAGCTTTGTATCAGGCTTCTGATGCACAGAATAGAACAACTGTCTTTGTTACTATCTAATTGCTGAAAATGTTTTGCATATTTTGAAAAAGATGGATTATTCAGTTTTATGGTAGCTTTAGAGCAGACCTTAAGTGTTAATAAGCTTTTTTTTTTTTTTTTTTCAGAATAGCTTTGAATAGAAAGTAGCCGACTGTGCAATGAAGCCATGTGAATGTTTTGGGGATAGAATGAGAGGATGTTTTTGTTGTTGTTTGTTTGGTGTTTCTGTGTTTTGTTTTAAAATTCAGATTAGCACTTAAGGCATATGAGATGCCATAGGCATTCTCTTAAGGCATTTAAGGAGATATCATCTGAATCCCTTATTTTCTCAGGGTACTGAAGGAGAAAGTATTGATTAGTGCATATGCTGGAATTCACATCCTATTTGTAGAGAGCTAATAAAAAAATAAAAAGACTGTGGTCCCAGTGGAGTTTCAGCAAAAGTAATGGTAACAATAATGACTTTCCTACAAATGCTTTCACATGTTTGGAGAATTTTCTGTTCTCTTTTAATAGCTATTAGGCTTGTTACGCCAAGTATGTAGGCTTAAAGGAAATTAAAATGAGAATATATATAATGTAATACTATGGTTATACTATTTCTGGGGCTTCTTGATCTAGATTAACACACTGCCTTAATGTTTAATTCTTTGCCTGTGCCGGTATTGGTCAGCTACAGACCATATCCCAAATTAAGCCTCTCAAACTGACAGAAAATACTGAGAGGAATGTTGCTTTTTGAAGTAACACAAGTAGCCAGTAGCCATAAGATTTGCTGTGTGTAAAGAGCTCTTAAAAGATTTGTGTGGAGCATAAGCCCCTGAACAAAACTTCTGCTGCATGGGAATAAATTTCAAACACCTAAAGAAAAATGTTTTTCGCTGTTCCTCATCACAGGTCATGTTCTTTTGTCTATTTTACTGCTGTAGCTCAAAGACACTGTTTCCTCCTTCCCAAGAATATTTGAGCAAAATGCTTCAGATCTATTATTGAATACATTTATTTCATGCTGAGGCAGGAAAGAGATGTTTTGTGAACAAATAAATTAGTTTGCCATTTCTATTCCAAAGAGTAAATCTTCCAGGACACTTTCGGTACTGGTTCTTGCAAAGACTGCTTTCTGAGCTTGCATCAAGAAACCTAGTCCTTCAACTGGCTTGCTAGAATGTGTGTATGTATTTTAATGCCTCAATTAATAATTCAGATTAATTCATAACAGGAGGCTAAATATAAATGAAAATATAAAAAATAATATCAATAATTCATAATGTCTTCTTGGCTACAAAGGTAATTTCTCAGAAAATTATTAGGGAAGAAAGAATTTACACAAACCTCTCTCTTTACAATCTTACACTGACGTAATTATTATTGCTCCGATTGGCATGGAATGATAATCAAATTTGTATCTAGTTGTAGGCAGAAGTCTTGAAAATATAATAATCTGTTGGATCGATATCAGGAGTATTGTCCCATTTGGTAGCACAATCTTTCTTACTTATAATTTGGGAACCAAATTTTGCATGGTCGTAATAAATGTGTGTGTATGTTTATGCGTACGTATACACATGCTTTTGATCTTAGTCTTTGTTTAGTAGAAAACAAAACAGAAGCAAAAGCAGAATCACAGAATGACAGAGTTTCAAAATGGTTGAGGTTGGAAGGGACCTCTGGAAATCACCTCATCCAAACCCCCTGCTCAACCAGGGTCACCTAGAGCGGGCTGCTCAGGGTTGTGTACGAACACCTTTTAAATATCTCCAAGGATGAAGGCTCCACAACCTCTCCGAGCAACCTTTTCCCATGCTCAGTCACCCTCACAGTCAAAAAGTGTTTCCTGATGTTTAGACAAAGTTTCCTGTGTTTCAGTTTGCACCTCTTCTCCTGTCACTAGGCACCACTGAAAAGAGTCTGGCTCCATTCTCTTCACACCCTCCCTTCAGGTATTTCTCTTTAGGATGATCAGTCCCAGCTCTCTCAGCCTTTCCTCACAGAAGAGGTGCTCCAGTCTCTTCATCATTTTGGTGCCCCTTCCCTGGACTCTCTCCAGTATGGCCATGTCTCTCTTGTGCTGGGGACCCCAGAACTAGACACAGTACTCTAGGTGTGGCCTCATCAGTGCAGAGTAGAGGTAAAACACTGAGAAAAGAGGAGAACACTGAACAACAGATTTTACATTGAGAAGAAACAATTCTTTTACATGTAGAATGAGTAATTTCACATGAGGGGTAACATTAGTTTATGTCTCTAATAGCAAACCTTTTTTATACCCCAAGCAAAGCAACAGTTTTCTTTTATAGGGAAGAAAAGAAGATACTTCAATTACAGTACTAGAAGAAAATCTAAATGCTGAACCCTTATGTGTGTTAACATTCTTTAATGTATATATGTGAAAGTTTCTTTTAATTTTTACTCCCTTATACATACATGTATTTCTGTAGATGTATCTTGAGGCAAGACTCACACTCTTGGAATTCAAAATAAACAAAGCAGAATTGTTTAGTTTTCAGTTCTTGTTAACTGCTAAAGCCTCCTTTAAGTGATTTTTGTTAGTTTTCCAACAGATTCAGTGATAACAAGTGAGAAGGGTTTCAGTCATCTGCCTCCTCCTGGACATTTTATTCACTGGCATCTGTGAACCTTCTCAAATGAGAAGGAACTGAAGAGCTTGAATGAATAATCTTTTCTACAGTATGTGTGTGGTGACAGATATAAATTTCCTTGTTGCTCTGTATACTACTCCCAGCAACTCAGAACACTAAAGACCTATGCAACATCTTTCTTCAGTTGTCCCTTTTCTGAAGAGTTCTGACCTACTTAGCACAACTCCCCATTCCAAGCCTACAGTTGTTGTTCTGCTTCCATGAAAGTCTGTTGATCCTATATCCTTTTTGAAATAGTGAGATGCCAGGTCTATACACATTAATCAAGGTGTGACACACCTCTTAGTTTATAACATGATACAATTATGTTTTCTCCTTTTTTTCTCTATTCCCTTCCTAATATGTCCTAATACTAAATATATTTTTGGCTAATACTGACCATTAAATTTTCTTTTCCTAGACCTTAGAACACCAAGATTCTGTTCCTCAGTGGCAATAGTTTTTATATATAGAATTCTACTTTCTTCCACTTTTCTGTTGCTCTTTGTTGAATTTCATGTGCCATTTCAATACTCAGTTCTTCATTTTTGCAATGCTGCATTCAGCTCTGTGACTGGATTAGTGTAATCATCAGACATTGTCACCTTACTTCTTCCTTCCTGTTCCATATCCCTTAAGAGTATGTATCTCTGTAATACCCTGCTGGCAACTGCCCTCTGCAGTAAAAGGGTGTGTATTTACTCCATCCAGCATTTCCTGCTCCTGAATTATTCTTTTGTCCTTTTGTCTCAGAGAGAATCTTTTACTTAAGATTCTTTGAGGAGGGACTATAACTTTAAAAACTTAAACAGAATAAGTTCAGTGAGTACCTTCTATCATGAAATTGGATTTCAAGTGAAAGTGTAAGCATTTATTACTCAAGAACTGTAACTTCTCCCAATGAGCTATTTTATAAGGTTAATGCAACATTAACATCAATGCACTCTTATTTTTATCAGCCAATCACAAGTATTTTTCTCATTTTTATCATTAGCTTGACATCAGCTAAGTACAGCTTATTTTATTCTGTGGTCAAATGTTCTTGTGGTTTAACATGCATCCTGCTCTTTTCCTGGGAAAATAAGAAAAGGAATGAAGTAAGTTAAAAAGTTAAATGATACTGCCGTGAGCAAACTTCTTTGTTTTTGGTCCTGCTGAATTTTACAGTTTCTGCTAGTTAATAGAAATAGGACTTGAGCAGAGTTACACCTTGGTCAAGCAAAACCATACCATGTACTACTCTTGGTTATTTACAAATGCTTTACTATTTTTCTGGAGGCTTCTGAAATACAAAGTGCGGTTACTGCCCTCTTCAAATAGCTGACAAAGACATAAAATAACGGGTAAGCATGCAAAGATGATACACTAGGGATAGATGACTGAGAGGAGACCAAAAAAAATCTAGAACGAAGTAGGGAAACTGAGAGGGAAGAGTGTGAAAGTGGATGGAGGGACTCTGAGACAAAAAAATATGAATAATTCTGGCAGCGCTTGTGTTGGAATTCCTCCTCATTTTTGCACCATACCTAGTGTGGAAAGTCATTGTTCAGGGAAAAAGATGATGTTTTGTAAAGTGGGATCACTGGGCAGTGCAGCCTACTCACCTCTTCAGCTTTTAGAGTTGGTTATACATAAAATATTTTATGGAACTGTCTTTTCATTTTTTCACCCTTATGCAGCTCTCATTATTCAAACTCCCATTAGGATGCTGCAAAAAAATTTGAAGAAAGTTTCTACGTGCTGCCAACTGACATGTATCCCATGGAAATTATTCGCAGAATAGTAAATATTAAGCAATTAAAATTGGGAACTTTCTATGACTACCACAGGAATGTATGTTACACCCTTAAAGAGAGAACCAGATTCTATGTTACTATATTTTTAAGAAAAGGTTCCATATATCACCCCTTCTGCATTTTTGCTGTCAGTTGTGTATGGTGCACAGCAATTTCCAGTTTTTCATTCAGCTTTAGCCACAACATGAACATGTTTACCATCAGTGTACAGTAATTGTGGTGGGATGAGTACAGTTTTGCTGAAATAACCTTAAGTGGAGAGATGCTGGCAGTATTTTATAAAGAAAAGAAACTAGCTGTATTCACTACAGAAATTGAAGTCTCACCTTTTCATGTTTTCCCATTCTTTGAGTTTGTTTTTAGCATTTCCTTAAGGTATACTCAAAATTGCAGCTTTGGCTTTATCTTAGACCTTTGGATTCTGTCCCACTTTCAGATACGTGGATCCTTCCTTCAAGCATCTGGATGATTTTGATATTTGAGACAGATAGCTTAGTTCAGAACATTCCATTCTTCCTTTCAGAAGAAGTTATGTAGAGGATTTATTCCATGGCTAAGAGATTTTCTAATGGTTATGTCCTTGTGGAAAAAAACCCACAATATAATTTACCCTTTGCCCTACATATCACTGCTATTAACCAGTATTTCTTTTCTTTAAATGGCATAGCAATTAAAAATATATTACAAAGGCATCAGTGAGATTTTGAAGTTAAGTATGCAAAAGTTAGGAAAATAAATGGTCTGTCCTGGTTTGAGTTAGGGTGAAGACAATTTTCTTTTTACTGTTTTTTTTTTTTTCTTCAGTAACTCTCCCTTAAGCAGCACACTTGCTGAAACTAGCAGCAAGCTTTCCAGCTGATAACACTCAAATGTTTATAGATACTGCTGAGAGACCAAAGACATTTTGCTCTGCCTTTTCAGTCTACTGCTTTGGACACTGAAGGAGCAGAAGAGTTGTATCTACAACCCTCCTGTAGGGAGGAGTGCACTAGACAGACACCACAATTGGTGAACCAAAGTATTCCATCCATATATCTACATAGGTCTCGGTATAAATTCAGGGATCACAGAAGTCAAGTTTTCTTCTTCCCTTCTTTTCCATTCCTGGCTAGCACCCAGGTAGGACTCCATCTATCCATCTCCATTGATCTCTGTGCGTTCCTGACCCTCATAACTTTCCCCTCAGCTCCTGTCTGCTCTGCCACTCTCTCCAGCAGTGCTTCAGGACATTTCAGGACTGTTCACAACTCAGGAGATGCCGTGGGAGTTGCTGGGGGAAGGGGGAGGTGATAGAGATTTTACACATTCCCAAACCTATTTCTATGTGTTTGTACATATTTTTTTTTTTAATCATTTAAATTTAATTTAATTTAAAGCATTTAATTAAAGCTGTCTAGTTTAGTTTTCAATCTGGAAAGTCTCTCTCCTTATTCTCTCTCCCCTTTCCCTACCTGGGTGAGAGGGAGAGGGGATCGAGAGCATTATTGTCACTGGTTTAATTGCTGATCATGAATCATAGAATCATAGAATCATAGAATCCTAGGGGTTGGAAGGGACCTCGAAAGATCATCTAGTCCAACCCCCCCGCCAGAGCAGGGTCACCTAGAGTACATCACACAGGAAGGTTAAACTGTGACCTGGTCCTCACTGTATGGCTGTCGTAGCATATTTAATATGGCCTCAGTGTGTGTTTTCACTATGGTACTCTGTGATACACAAGCATATGTGACTTCTACCCCTCCCAGGATTCCAGTGTTACTCAGTGCATAGAATGAATAGCACTTATCTAATGAGTAGATATCCAGCATTAAGTTTTTTCTCCATTCCTCTGAGTATAGCTCATGCTTAAATCACTGCACTCTTTGAGCGTCTTTCTTGAGACACAGCATTTCCATGGTGCCCCTCATTCTAGTATATCAGTACTGTACAAACATTAATGAAAGTATCTTTAAATGGAAATAATTTTTTCTTGAAAAAAGTTGATCCTTAGATTCTCACTTTGCAGACAATGACTCTGACACAGAAAAAACAGATGTCAAAAGTACCTACTAATTTTGAGTGCTTAGTCTGCAGCAGCAAGTTTGACCTAGTACTTGGAGCTGCCTGCCACTTTATATGTTCAAGGTATGTCTTTTACTACCTCCAGTTTGCCATTTTGAGCACTCAGAAAAACAGCTCAGGAAGTAAGGAATTTTTCATTAGGTGACTGAACATGAAAAACAAACAAATGTCGCAACAGAAGAAAAATTTATTTGATTTGAACCAAAATTAGTTTTTTTGCCTTGATGATTGATTTACAGTTTAAAATATTAGTACTGCAGTAATGTGAACTTTCAGCTTGCAAAAAGGTGACTAAAAGTAGTTAAAAAAAATTCCAGTTATATCTGTGTGTCTCTGGGTTCATAGCCTTTGCAGTGTATTTTGTTCATGGGCTAGAGCTTTTCTTCACATACCGAGTGCTGGAAGGGTGTGCACTTAGAAAATGGAAGCAGATGTTCTTGTACAATCTCTTGATTCCAGCAGCTGAGGTTTTAGAATGACTATCAAATGTTTCTGACTCTTGCAATAAATTATGTAACTTGGCACTAATATGCTGATAGTATGCTATCAGTAGTGCAGATCTAACAACTCTGAATTATTCTCACTCTTTAAGGCAGACGTACTGAGGTGTGGGTTCCTTTGCATCATGCAGTAAATAACTGAAAACAGAAGAGCGTGGTTGTAATGTCTATATGAAATAATGAGGCAGAACATAGTCCTCTAGAGCAATAGGTTTCCCACTGTGTTGAGTCACTAAGCAAGCTGTCACTGTCGATGATGTACTCTTATTTTTAGAAATCCTTCAATGAAAGTCAAGCTGAACCCTACGATGCTATATTTTACATTGCTTAAGTTGTTGTGGTGCCAGTTTTCATTATTATTGATGTTAAACACTTAAAGAATATTTCTGGGTTATGCAAAAGGTCTTCATGCATTTCAATGATTTATGAAGCAAATAGGCTTGCTAGATGTCTGTGAAGTGCCACTGATGGATTCAGTGAATGCAGCAGTAAGCACCCATTACAGTACCTAGAACTCAGTTTCTAACTGGTTTTCATTCCATTAACAAGTTGTTGAAGAGACTCGATGATGCTTTTAGCTGAGAAATATTTTAGAATGTAATGTTTTTTGGAAGAATAATTCTATCTGAAACAGCATGGAAAATGACAAACAGCTTCAAGAAGAAAGAAAATGCATTGTGTTAGCATTCTGTGAACCCTGGCTGTATCATATGGCATCTTAGGATAGCAATATGGTGTCTCAAGGTAAATTGCACCTGTCTATCCGAGTCTTCTACCTACGCACTCCCTAAAGAGACTTTTGTTTCTACCAGGCTAACTTCAAATATGAAGAGACTTTTTTTACTGTTGTCCCCTGACCCAGACTTTTCCCCTGCTCCTATATTGCAGTATTCATCTTCATTATCTTTAGTGATCTAATAGTTGGATGTCTAAGTTTCATCTGTAGTTGGTGGAGAGAGACATACATTTCCAGAGGAGAATAAATCCCAAGTATACTAGAGATAACCAAGAGAGACATTTTCTTAAGTTATTTTTGTGTTTAAAGGTATGAAAGGGAAGAGATACTACAAGATCCTAAACAGGTTGAACCCTGCTTTTCTTGCTGTCTTTGATGTTTGTTATGGTGATGAAAAGTAGGTTACCTCTTACATTGTCTTTCACTCAAACGCAGGTATGTTATTTGTTAGAAAAGTTACAAGAGCTTCAACATCCACAGGTTGCTTCTGGAAGCTGAAACATTTGATTGATGAAGCAAGACCCCGCCCAGTCAATCGCACCATCAAACTCCCCAAACCTACAAATAAAAATCCATGAGAAATGATCTTCAGGCAGTGACTACAAAGTGAGATGTAATCCAAAGGTTTTGGATTTTGTTTATACCTGCATGTCATACTTCACAGTTTAACTGTGAACTACTGTACTTCATGTTAGAGTGTTTAAAATACATGGAAGATAGTAAAATCTGCATAGATTACCAAAATATTTTTTTTCAACAAACTAAAAGGTCCTTAGGCCTTATTATTATTATTCTATCTGCTACAACAATTAAGAGAAAACATGGTCTCACTGCTCACTTTTAGTCTTCAAGTCTGTATATTTCCTTCCTCCTCTATAGCAGTGTAGTTATATTACCTTGCAGTGCTAAACTTGGGCCAAACCCATACTGATGTTTAGAAGAATGCAAGATGTAAGAAAGTACTAGAAAAGTGGTTTACATTATCTGAGTATTGGATCCTAAACTAGAGTGAGATGGGACAAGTTGTTTCTGTCCTGTAAAGCTTCTGAGATCTAATTCTCCACTGCTTGCCTGCCAGATGAGACCTAATAAATGAGTTTTAAGAGGCAACACCACAAGAATGTAAACAGAGAAGAATGAGTTAATGGCAGTCATTCAGATGCCAGAGTAGAAAAATGCACTTAAAAAAATTAAAATCTGTGTTTTGGCAATAAGAATTTAAAGACAGTATATTCTTAATCAACATCTAAAACGTTTTTAGTTTAATATTCTGAATAGGTGGCAATGGTGATGCATGGAACTGTGACTAACTGATGAAAGTGGATAGAAAAATTCTGTCCAGTTTTTCCATGAAAATTTAGGAGGTCATGAAAAAACTCCCAAATTTTATTAAGTAGTGAAAAAAATGCAGTTGCAAACCCAATATTCTGAAAACCTGTTCTGGGTTTGCTGATCAAGGTCTGGTTTGCACATTCAATTCAGTCATGTTAGATCTTACTGACAGGAAGTGATCTGTTATTTTGGTCAATGACTGCTCCCAGTACTGTAAAACGCCATTGGAGACAATGAGATACACAAAATCCTAATAGGCAAGCTGTTAATTTTCCATTTTCATGCAAGTACACATAGATGTGAATTTTTATACATATGTCTCTCTGCAGGTTTATGCACTGCAGTGCGTCCTTGTTTGTGATTCCTACCTTAGAATTCCTTTCGTACTTCTTGATAGTTTTGTCCTTTATATCTTCATGTATAAAAATGTACAAGAAGTTCAGGTGATCATCTCTCTCTATCTCTCCTCTCTTGAAAGCTTGCCAAAAATCCAACCTAATGAATTATTCCTTTTTCCTCTACCCCCATGCCAATTTAAAAAACCTTTTCATTTGCACCTTTTATAACTAATGGATGATACTTTGGGGAAAATTACAGTGACAATTGCAAAATTATGCTACTTTAAAAGACAATGTTATTCTTCTGTTAAACATAGTGCAAAAATAAGCAATATATTTACAGAAAAAAAGTATAATGTATACTCAGCTTAACTTGATCAGAGACACAGGATAACATAAGGTGATGCTTTTTATTCCTTTCAGGGTGAGGAGAACTTTTACCAGGTTTCAAAGAGATTAACCTGGACTCAGGCTGCTGGTGCTGAAAGCTGATTCATCAAGCCAACATGACTGAGAAAAACACTTGGCAGATCATTGACTTGAGTGGATTGTTACATCCTGATGACTTTAATGAACTTGGTCACCTGTTTATAGCTAAGCTTGAGCACGAAACCTTTTCTGAACTAGATTCTTAATATCGCATTGAGGGGCATTGGTAGGAAAATAATTGCGTCTTCCAGCAGAAGTGTGCTGTTGTCTCAAATTTGTACCTTTTTTCCCCCTGTCATTCTTTGTTACTAAAAGTGTAGCTGTGGTGGACAGCCATTTAAAGGTACACAGCTGGCAACTCTGACTTTAAATAGCTGCAAAGAGACATTAGCAAACATCAATTAAATCAATACAGGGAAAAAAAAAAAGAAAAATATTAAACTTTGATTAAAACTTCTTCTAAAACCACTAAAGTGTGGATACATTCTGCTGTGTTGCATTATATTACTCCTTCAGATCTCTTGTTGAACTCAGAGGAATTCTGCAATGCAACCTGAGTTGGTATGGATGAGGTCCCTACAAGAGCGGCATGAAGGGAGAGTGAGGAGGCATGTACTGTGTAAATATGTCTTGTAATGCAGGACCTTGTAACATTCATGATGACACTTTAGTAAGTAGTTTTATAAACCTTTTAGCAGCCATTCTGGTATATGTAGGTATTCAACTGGTTATTAAGGCATTGAGCCTGAAGTTGGCAAACTTTTTTATAATTTTAGTGCTAACTTTCCTCAACAGTAGGCGATAAGGTAAACATACAGATTTATGCCCCTGCTATGAAAGACACCACTAGATCATCTGTTGTTTAAATTCAAAAGGAGCTGCAGAGAGATTTGGGGTTTGAAAGATTAGGTAATGAATAAGAGAAATAGATGCAGATGAAATATGACTTCCTATGCATGGTGTATTTCGGGGAATCATTAATTCACCTAAATGTGACCATGAGTTATGCTCACAGTATTGCACTAGAATTTGTCAAAAAAGGCATTTAGATGTTCTTGTAAAGTTAAATATGGTAAGACCATAAAATATTTATTATTTAGCACAAATAATGCAGTAGACTATCCAGACTTTGTTTTCCATGAGGAAGACAATGCAGTAATTAATCTTTCTATGTCTTGGCTTTATTTCTGTTTATGTATTTTTAGGTCAGGGACATAAAAATGTTTTCATTTAAGGCTAATTCATAGCCAGAACTGAATTACAGATGTTCAGTTTGTACAAATGCCTTCTACCACCATGTTTAAAACAGTTAATATTTTCTTCTTTCTTTCTGATAATAAAGAGCAGAGACTGGTAGTAAAGCAGCAGTTTGGTTATAAAGTCTAGTGACTAGCATTTGAATTCTGACCTTCTCAATTGCTCTTACTGTTCACCAATGATTATGTCATTAGGAATAATTTAGATAGTCAATGAGGTGGATCTTCAAATCAAAGCTTCCACTCTGGATTTTTAAAATTTTCTTTTATTTGTAAAATTACAGCAGCAGTTAATGGCTGTACTGTTAGCTGACTGAGGGTTTGCTGCCATCAAAAGTAGTTTTCTTATGGAAATCTCTTCCACAGTTTATGTGGGTTTAGGAAAAAATTTTCTATTAATGTCAGAAATTACTGTACTGGACCTGAACATAATCCCATTATCTTGCTCTGTAAATGCAGAGGAATCTGTAATGGGACAACATGCTTAGCAAACACTGTTCAATATAAACAGAATGGAATTGACTTCCACACAAATATATATTCCAGCTTGTTTGGAGGTCCAGAAAATGAGCACACCTAGGAACGGAATCACACGTTCAGTGTACTTTTTGCACTGTCAAAGTATCCATGTTTAATAGCACAGTGAATCTGAGTATGGAGTAGATAAATCTGTGATAATTCGCATACTGTACAAGTGCATGGTCTAGAAAATGTTTTGTGTCTTAATGCTTGATGTTTTGAGTAGAACTGCACATGTATTGAACATATTTATTAACACAAATGCCATTGCCTTGGGAGCTAGAGGCCCAGAATAATTCTCAGGACCTCTTTCTTTATGGAGCTGTTGCACCTTCTCTGGCCTTAGCTTTCCAGAACAGCTTCGCTGTATTTGAGGAGCAGACCTATGGCTTTCAAGCAACAGGGATGAAGCTGAAGTAATTTGTCTCGGTCCATCCCACCCTATCCCAGGGATTCATACCTTCTAATAGTGTGACTGCTGCCTGAGTCATATCTATGCCTCTACAGCACTATTTCTGAAACAGTGGCAATGACAAGAGCTGGCTTTGGTGTAGTGACACCTCCTTTTGAAATACAGAAATAGGAAGTAAGGTAGACAGAAACATCAAGAAGTCTGCCAATATACAATTTTTGACACACATTTGTCTAACCTCTTCGTAAAGACTTGTAATGGTGGAGACTGCAGAGTCTCTCTAGTCCTTTATTTCAGTCACTAGACATCTTTACCATTACAGAGTTTTCCTTAACATCTGCCCTGAGTCTCCTTTGTGGCATTTTAATCTGTTATTTTAATCATGTACACTGTATCTTACTCTCTTTACAGTAGCCTTTTATATACCTGAAGATTCTTATCCTGGCTTGTGTCTACTTATTTTCTTCCATAAATAGATGTTCTCAGTTCCTGTAGTCTCTCATAACAGAATAACCTTTCAAATCTTCAATCATTGTTGTTGCTGGCCCAGGGACTCTCTTATTTCCCACACTTTTCTTGAAGTATGCTCTGCAGAACTGTGGTCCCAGTGGTACCAGAGCTGACCTCTAGCTGCAGTCTTAGCAGGCATCAACTGGGCACAAGGCCTGCATCAAGCCCTTTGCATTGACATACAGAAACCTGTTTCCATTTATACTTGCCAGTATATTTCTAGACTTTTTCACAACAGCACGGGATTTTTTACTTGCTTTTACCTTGTGAAGTGCTACAACCTATGAACCCTCTGCTGAAAAGCTCCTATTAACTGTCTGTTCTCCCACTTCTGATTGCAGATGGTTGTCTTCTCATGTGTCTTCATCTTGATATCTTTCATGAAATGTCTCCAGTTTCTAATCAAGTTTTTGAATTTCGGTGTTGTCTTTTAATGTGCTTTCCACAGCTGTAACGAGCAGGTTATAAGAAGTATTCCAGGGCCCAAAACATTACTGGAAGTATGAAAATATATTGCGTTCAGAACACCTCCCCGTGAGGTCCCATTCCTCCACTATGGGAATAAAGCAGCGTTGCTTATGGATTCTCCTCAGTGAGGTTTTTTGAATGGTTTTGTAACCACTTCACAGTAATTTTGCAGGGTGTCTTCGCTTAGTTTGCCTATGAGGAAGCACTATTAAAGTTTGTCAAATCCTTATTAAAGTCAATACACAGAGCACTGACTACTTTTCCCAAACCACATGCACTGCTCCCCTTTCACAGAAGGAAATTAGACTGTCCTGACATGATTTATTCTTAATAAATTTATGCGGACTGTTAGTTATTTCCTTTTTACCTTCCAGATAGCTTGTTTGATTATTAATTCTGAGGGTTTTTTTCAGTTAAATTAACTCACCTGTACTTTCTTCACTTCTGTTTTCAAGGACAGTGTTGTGGAACTACATCATTCTGATATGAGTAGCAAGATATAGTAACATGGATGGTGCTACTGTGGGTGGGACTGCAGCTGGATCAGCAATCCAGCCCTGGCAGATGTTAGTATTGCTGGCTTCAGGCCCTCACCAAAGACTCAAGACGTTGCAGCTGCACCAGCCGGCTCATGTCATGTCAATATATCCCTCTGGTATTTAAAAGGTCTGTATTCGTCAGGAAGGATACTTCAGAAACATTATTCTACAGTTGAAAGGGAAGATTCAGATTTTGCAGGTAGGGTTTATTTTAGATTTATTTCTTCTACAACCTGGGCACAGTGAATAGCAGTGTATTGGGAAGGGTGTAAGACAGAAACATTTAGAAATAAAGTTGCAGAGAAAAAGATTTTTAGGACTCCTTATTTTCTATCTCTTGATAAAAAGCTAGCAGTGTCTTGTTTTAAGGGAAGCAAAATACCAGAATAAGGCATACAATTAAAAAAAAATAAAACTGTGGTCAGTTTGAAAATGGAGCTATCACAATGAAAACAGCATTGAATTAACTGCTGAGCTGTGGGACAAGTAACAGTAGCTAAAGCAGCCTGTGGTCGCCCTTTCATATTTGCCAATGTTAATGGCAGTGTTAGTGGGGTGGGAGAAGACCGTATTAAAACCAGCTGTGAGAGATGTGAGCAATGTCTACATATTCCTACCACCATTCTTGAAACTTTCTTGGGTAAATCATGCAGAAGAAGGCTGTGCTGATCTCCTGTCCTTATGCCACAGTACTTGTGATCCCATGTTGCCGAGTACCAGAATATAGTTAGAGCAGGTGTACTCCTACTTTCCTGTGTGAGCAGGTTCAAAAGAGTTGTGGAGTAAGTTCGGTGTCCTTGCATCTCTACTCCTTTCTCCCTCTCCATCTACCAGGCAAATACAACTGACACGGTCGTGGAAGCTTTTAAACTTTTTTGAGACAACTCCAGTGATTACCTGTAGATTAGCAGTGGCATATTCCATTAACCATTTATGTGTAACCTGAAATCTGGCATCCATTTGGCCATTCCTAGCTGGGACTTCAGTGCTCAGCACTGGAAGCTCTTTGTTGATTACTTACACCACTTGCTGTGTATTTGGAGGGTGTTGTGCCCACTCACAATTGGGTGGGCTGTTCAACTGGAGCAGAGATGCCAGGTGAGGATGAGTAGCTTGCATATTACCACAAAGATTGTTGCATTTTCTTCAGGAAAAATCTTCTCTAAGCTCTTTTTACCCAGTAGCATCACTCACCATGGCACCGACACCTTATAGTAACAATAAGAAACACTTAGACAAAAGTAAACTGGAAAGAGAAGAGATCTTGAATGTGTGTGAACAGCTATGGCTGGCAAGCTTCTAAATATAAGATGTATAGGAGACATAAGAGTATTTAGGATAGGAGATATAGGAGATAAAAGAGTACCCTTCAGGATTACTTGGGATTCATCACATACTTGTAATAATAATGTCAGAGAAACAGACTTCTATGCATTGATAGCAATCATGTATCACTGAGTATATCTTACACCACTAAGATCAAAGTTTTCAAAGCACTGGGACCTACTTCTGCTTGGCTTCCAATTCAACCTGACCTACCTAGAGCTGCTGCCACTGACAAAAATACTAGCTGTGTCACTACCTAGAAATGCCTTGAAAAACATGCCTCAGCATGCCTGTTGTGTTATTAACAAGTAGCTGTAGATAATTTTTGAGATCTCTCTTTGATGGGTCATTATCAGTACAATGTCATTGGCATGAGATGTCTGCTGTGTATGAGCCTGAGGTAAGATATGGTGGTAGTCTCTGTGCTGCCCTGATGTTAATTCTTGCACTAGTCTAATCATTCCCAGGGATGTTGTGCAAGTTCTCTTCCATTTCTGCAATCCTGACATTTTCCTGAATAGCACTTTCAATGATTTCATCTTGGGAAACATACCTAGCTCATCCAAATGCAGGACAGTGCTTTCAAAAGAAGTAATTTTGCATCCAGTCCCCTGTTTCTGTCTTCCCTTCCTTAAAGCAATTGAGTGGAGGCTCACTGACTCTGAAACCCACTGATTGGATTTGGAGAGTATAAAGGGGAAGGAGGTAACATGTATAAAAAGTAGGGCAGAATGGTAACACCAACAACAGTTTGTAAGCAGAAAAGTCAGGAATGTGCAGCAGGAGCCATGTGCATTCTCTTGTTCCAAGATGATAATGGAGCCAGTAAAGGTAAACATTTGGGGTGAAGAAGGAGTATTTCCTCTGATTCCTGCTGCCAGGTGGGAAAAAGGGCAAAACTGTGAATGTTGCTTTGAACACAAGGTCACCAACAGCCACTGATGCTATTTAGAGGCCACATATATATATATATATATATATATATATATACACACATATATATATATATCTCATAGATATATCTTTTTAATAGAAAAAGAGAGGGAGTAGCAAAAAGAAAAGGTAAAGATGACAATGAGATACCAGAAGCAGGAAGAAGATGACAATGGCTATTTAAGATAGGGGTGGTGAACAAGTGCCATGAGGACTGGGGACATGCAAAGTGGGACATTTAAGTGGAGCATGATGACTGCAAAGCATTTCATCTGACCAACAAAGATATAGTTGTCTGGTCAGCAGGTCAGCCCTCCTGAAGATATTACTCTTTTTGTGCTCTGAAGAGGGTGCAGGTGTAGACTCACGCTGAATCTGTCAAACCTTATCAGATATAGTACAGAGCAAGCTCTAGGCACCATGATCATATTGTTCTAGTCCCCAAACAGCTGACTGCACATAAATACGGCCTTTGAGAACATATGTGTTGGCCAGTTAATCTCAAAGACATTATTTCAGTGTCTTAACATTTAAATTACCAGAAAGCATGTAGATCTGATTCTTCAAATCCAGCAAATACTCATTTACTCCATTAGTATTCATAATGAGTCTATGGAATAAAATTCAATCCTGGGGCCATTTCATGGACCTCAGCAGTTTTCTTACACATACTAATTTTTATTTTTTAACGGAAAATATGTTGATGACCTTCTAATCTTAATACTTAATCCCTGATTCTGCAGATCTGGCTAACTCTATGGATACTGGACATCAGGTATGCTCTAAGCAATGTAAAACAAAACAAAAATATTCAAGGTTTCCTTTTCTTAGTAAGCAAGATTCTTTTTAATAATAACTCAAACAGAGGTGCTATTCATTTCACATCTCTGCAGAAAAATGCTTTGTGATCATGTGTTAGTTATTAGGTTCATAATTAGTATAATACTGTCTTAGTTGTAATGTTCATTAATACAGCAGAAAAATACAGTATGTTAATGTGTATTCCTTCAAGATTAGCTACAGAAAGTGAATGTGCATTTCTGTACTAATACAGTAAAAATCTATTAAATCCATAACCTTTGTGCATGAAAAAGGAATTATTTTAACAGTTTTGTTCCATTAATAGTTATTTGTTTAAGAAGGCTTCTTAGTATCATACATTTTCTGGCTGCACATTCAGTCTTATCTATTTATTTATTTATTTATTTATTTACTGTGGACACATCTGTTCCTTAGACAGGTTGTGTTACTGTAAGCTACAGGGTTTTTCACCTTATCTTGAGGATTTTCTTACAAACTATACATGTAGAGTGCTTTGAATATGTATTGGAATGTCACCCTGAATCTGAGCTTGCTGTAGTTCTGCAATAGTTCAGTATAGCTCATGGTTCAGCTTTACTTTTTGTTCCAAATAATTACATTGCCACAACAGAGGGCAGAATATTGTAACTATTGCTTCTTCTTCTCCCTATTTTTCTCCTTACAATGTGCCCCCAAATCCTATCACCTGTAGCAAGGAGCTTCATGCTTTCTGCATACCACCAGGAAACATGAGTTACTTTGGCATAGTATTTTCAAACTGCACTAACTGGAGGAAGTTGGTGCAAGTCCATTCAGATCTCTCCATTTTCCTTGATCCAGCAGAGGAAGATTGCCACCACAGATTTCCTGATGGCCTGGGAGACACTCTGCAGCTGGGAATCACAGCCATCACATCGATCTGCTCGACTTCATCCAGAGGTTGGGGAGTGGGTGTAGATGGAAAGCTACCAGTCAAGTGAATCTGGTTACTATCTCTTCAGTCTCTTGAAGCAATGAAAAAGGAGAACAGAACTGAAGCTGCTGTTTTTTAGGGGTCACATATGGTTCCCAGTGATGAAGCTGTTTGGGATTTTTTTTTGTTCCCTGCCAGTATGAACCATGCAGTCTGTGATGTTTATACTTATTTGCTCTTGGAAACTGTGCATGTAAGAAGTTCATACACTTTGCCACGTTCCATAGTAAGTGTTCATATCAGCTCTTTCCAAAAGATTGATTCCTAGCTTGCTGCAGCGCAGTTCATCAAATCCTTAATACAGAGGTGAATAGATGGGAGTCTCTTTTTCATCCAAACAATTGTAAGCCTGCATTTGGCTAGCAGCGATGCTTGTTGGATGAAGCATGACTGTTCTGTCTTCAGTTTGTTTGCTATTGCCAGCAAACAATACACTGGCAAGTGTTTACATTTTCTTTATCTTGCTATTTTTCATTTTTGGTGCTATACAAAAGTACCCATGAGTAATGTCTGTCCAGAGTGTATATGCTAATTCCTGTGTAGATCTAGATGTTAAAGTACAAAAGGAGAGCAAGTCATTTGAGGTCATGCTATTACCGTGTGCTACATTCTCTGCACTAATTTGTTAGATTTTGCCTAATATTGTTTAAAATCACTGAAGAACATTTGCAGCTGACTCCTTCCCTTTACATCTCCCAGTTTTGTTTTCCCATTTTGATTCTGATGACATTAAAGGGAAATAACCAGGTAGGCATAATTTTCCAGCACAGAAAAGTAATGAAGAGCCTGATAATGCAACGGGATTCGACTTCTGAGCACATTTCTTAGTTCCTTTATAAGCCTCTGTCTATATTAATGTATTGCTGCACTTTGCACAATAATATACTCATAAGGGCTTCATAGTCAGCTTTCCCTCTTCATTCTGAGGACCAACATGTTAGTTTTTCAACAGCTGTAATCAGGAAAATAAGAGCTTTAGAGTTTGCTTCAAACCCTGTATCTCTAGGCAATCTGCTGCTAGAAAGCTACTCACAGAGTTAGCATGAAACTATTCTAATTCTGTATTAATTGCTGTAATTAGTTTTTTTGCGTCATGATCGGATCAAGGAAGCCTAGACAGAAAAAAAATAAATAAAACACACACAAACAAAAACCTCTTTATTCACAACTCTTCTAAAAGGAGGCTCAATATTGCCGGCAAAGGCAAAGGCAATGCAAGTCAGACCTTCCCAGCAGGGTAAAAGCCCTTGGCTTCACAGATGTCAGGGGCAGTTTGATTCCAGTTGAGCTGGAGTAATTCTCTGCATGCTCTCATGCATGCAGGCCTTCTGCTTTTGTTTGTCAAGATGGGTTTTGTTTGGTTTTCCTGTTTTGCTTAGATGCCTCAATTTTGGAGGTCTTTCTCATCTTTGCTACTTACAGGTAGACTTGTAATTTCCTTACATGATACCATATACGCTCAGTTTACCTGCAAAGAAAGTTACCGATCAGGTTTCTCCTGACCCACTTTGTGTGTGGCAAACAAAAAAGCATCTAGTTGCAATCTGGGGGAAGTTCCCAGTCTGAATTTTAGGCTTATATCATTCCCCATCATGCAGGATGAGCATTTATTTGTACTGCTCTTTCCTTTTACACAGCTGTTGTTTGCTATTTCCCTCTTATTAAATACTTGCACAAGGAAAGAAATATAAAAATGCTGATACTTGCCATTAACTATTTTTGATGCAACAACTAAGTCTGCCAACTGCATGAAGTGAATACATTTTGTTAAGCACATCAAAAATGCATTTGTAAGAAAAGGCTCATCGGGTCAGATGAGAAGGACAGAGTACAGTGTTAGCGAAGTACCTTGGTTTCCCATCCATAAAATGCATATTTCTTTCTTCAGTTCTTTGTGTGCTTGAATTATTTAGACTGTAAACTTTTTATGATGGGAACTGTCTCTTAATTACAATGTATTTATACAATGGCCATCCGTCAGCCAGCCATCAGTAGAGAACTCTTCCCCACCCACTCAGTGCTTTTGTACCTCACCACTTCCTTAGTTTATATTCTCACCTAAACGCAGAGTCTTATTGCATGGCAGCCTTTCTGCATCCTGTTCATTCCCATTCTTTCTCTGTCCTCCTACATGACCTCCTCCAGATGGTACATCTACAGGAGAAGGAGCAGATTTAGAAATGGCTGGTTTTCTTTGAATGGGAATTAAGCTGCATTAGCTTCTCGCCGATGCTTTAATTTGGGAGCTGGCTAATCTGCGAGACCTGGGCAAGAAACCGTGTTTCAATTCAATGAGAGCTTTGGAAATGTAAACATTTTCTTCATTTGGATGAAATGTTCACATCCCAGGAATGTTCGCAAAGCCCAAATCCATGGAGTTGGGAGCTGTGGAGGGCAGGCTGGACTTGAACTAAGTCAACAGAAACATGCTTTTAGCAGTATAAGAATGCTTCTGCCAGCCAGATTCCCTTACTTTTTTATAAAACAAAACAGATGCATTTTGACCCAGCTTGAAGATGGAAGATAAATTTGACTGACCATCCATACTCTGGCTGAAGAGGTCCAGATCCTCCTTTTATATGCTATTTATTAGTACTGTCCCTGTATGTTCAGTAGACTTGAGGTGAGACTTCTGGTTCCAGGAAGAAAGGGAATAATGATCACTACAGTTCCATAAAGGTTTAGTTTCTCACAAAGCTACATTTTTTTCTAGTAGCACAAAAATGTTAAAATTATTAATGGTACAGCTGACAGAGTGCAAAATTAAGCTTAAAGTGTTGAAGTGTGCTTGTTTCAGCATGTCTGGAAGGAGTGCCATTCTCAAGAAGTCTCTGATTTTCCTTTTATTGAGTGAGTGACCACCTCTCACTTCCCTCTAGCTCTTCTGACCAGCACAACAATAAATGCCTAATGTTATTTACTATCGTTCCTAATTATATTTGAGGTTTTTTTCTACACGTATATATGTGCTTTGGACCTCTATGGGAAGAACTATGGGCCCGAGTTGTAGAGTTATTAAATATTAATAAGCAATGAATTTCAGATCACCCAAATTATAGAAATATCATTCCCAGCCATGTGACAATCACCCATCTCTTGCTGTGCTTTTTTGGAAGCTCAGGAGTATGATCTTTTACACATTAATTTGTGATGATACCATCAGTCACTCTTTAAACAGTGAATTTTGTTACTTAAGTCTCCACATTAGAAAAGCTCGGTTTGTCTGTAGGTTTTTCCATATCACAGAATCTGTGCTGCAGTATGAAACCATTACATTTATTTTACCACTAAGTACAATATGTGTACAAGCTATAGCTCCTATGAATGTGTTTCATAGCTCACTCATGTATGGAGACATTATGAAACTCTGACATCTTTTTATCTGAAATTCCCCAGGCTCTCTCCTTAAAAAAAATCTAAGCAATGATGCAAATAAGTTTTCAAAAAGATTGTTTTATGAATACATGTGCTATACTCTGTCTTTTTTAAAGAGCAGAAAACCACATAAGTGACAGTTCCAGAAACTGTAGATTTATTACTTTTTTTAAACTTTCAGATTATGTTGGCAATGACTAAAAAAAATAAAATTTTGTAATTTTGAGAAGAGAATAATGTACTTTTTTATTAAAACAGAAATGACACACTGCTGCATATCTAACTTGATTTAGTGTTTTTATTAGTTATAGAACTGTTTTAATACCTCACTAACTATTGCAATCTCCCTTAAGGTTTTCATTGTTCTCATACCCTAGAAACAAATTGATAATTCTGAAAAAAATAAAGTATTTCTTGGTTGTTTGCTAACAGCAGAATAGCAATCAGTCACCACAGGGTTACTACAATGGGCATCATTATATCTGGATCCTTATCAATTTCACTATATGGGTAAGTATTATTGCTGCATACCGGAACTCCTTTGGTGTTATTGCTTAATTTTAATTGTGATTGTAAAATGTGAAAAATGTGGATCTTTAAACCACAATTAAACACCTGCTATACTTGTTGTGCATTGGCATTTAAAGATATATTGAGTATTTAAAATCTGCTGATTCAGATATTACATTGAGGGGGAAAATAAAAAAAAAAACAAAACAGGGATTGGTTTGAAAACAAATGTTTGCTTAAGGAAACTGTTGCCGGGAAATTTAATTTAGCCAAATATGTGATGCAACATCTGAACCTTAAAATATTTTGAAGAGTAAATTTTGACATCATGCTGTTTCTCATGCAGCTTCAGAGATGCTGCCAGTCTCTAGCAGCTTCCAAGAATCCCACTGTCCTGTGTGTGTCCCTCTGACATCCTGCTAATGGAAAATCCAGCACTGGAAAACACCTGCCCAGCATTAACAAGATGCAAATGGCAGAAACAGCAGAATGTCAAGTTGCAGAGACACAAAGGAATAGAGGTTTTGTAGAAAAAGCCTCTGCTGACTGCTCCCAAATTCTTAATTTTATTCAAGAGTGAAAACATTCCTAAATTGCTTCTGGTTCTGCTGTGAGAAGCCCAGCAAAACACATGAGCACATGATTTTCTTTAAGCATGTGAGTAATCTGAATGAGTTAGAGCTCAGCACATGTTGATGAGCTTGGCTGGACTTGGATCAGTTGGTGGTGTAAGGAGGTTTAAATCTAGCAGACATAAAAAGAGGCAGCAGTTCAGTACAATTATATCTGCAAGCAGCCTGTGCTGCACAGCTTGGCTCATGCACCTTTCCACAGCCTCTCTCTTCTCCATTCATAACTATAGCTTGGAAAAATTGTTTGGTCTGAAAAAATTACAGATTTATCCTCTTAGTAAAGACTGTTTTTGTAATATTTGAGGGAAAGTTTTGTCATTTATAGGCATTGAAAAATCAACAGTATACTAAATGTTAATTTTTGTCTATCTATTGCTGTTTCATGTTTATTTAGCCACTTTAAACTCAGGAAAAAAAATAAAAAAATGTGATATCAACCCTTCCATCTTTCACATATGGTGGAAAGAGTTTTCCATGCCCTCAGCTAGTTCTCACCCATTCCAGAAGGTTGCTGGTGAGATCTTTTGCTTTGTGATTTATGACCTAGTCAGGTAAAGACCTAGAACCAAATACCTTCCCTCCACCAAACCAGCAGCTCTGGGAGACAAATGCTTCCTCTGTTTAGGAGAGGTAACACACAGTATTTTTCTTCTGCTGTAGAAGAGAGCTCAGTGTTCTTCCTGGTTTCCCAAGTAGGCAACATTGCTTTTCAGGCCTACATTGACTTAGGTTTGTATTTCTTGCATTCTGGGCTCCTGGGAGGATTCCCCTACTTGCCCATATACTTCTACTGAGTTTGTGTTGAACTTTGAAACTGATTCAACATGATCTGCTGTCAACCTCCAGCGGCACACTGGGTGACTGAAATACCTCCTGTCTTCTTCCTGGGTGAGTAGGGTTCCCAAGGGCACTTCATGTTCCTTATCTGTTCCTGCTTGCTAGTTTGAAACCAGTGATACCTGGCTAATAGGTGTGGAAAAAGCCACCAATGTTTTGATAACTACTGTATGTAATAAATTGGCAAGTTTTGTATTTTGATTAATTCCCCAAAATATTACCTCAGTTTGGAAGTACACTATCGCTATTAACTCCTTTCTGCAGAGGCCAAACAGCTCCTCAAATGCCTTACCACAAATAAATCATTTAAGTTTTGTCTGCTTATCTTATAGCATGTCTTGACTACCAGTACTCTTCCCTGTCAATCTTCAGTAATGGCTTATGCCAGGTGGAACCTCCTGGGTAAGAAATGGGTTTATCTTAAGAAGTTTATGAGAGCATCTCCTGTATCTCCAATGTGTGTCATAGAAAGGGATTATTAAATATAGAATAAATAACAGACAACCATCTTACAGGGCTTTAATTCCATTGAGGGGTTCCATTTTATAAAAGTGGATTCAGTGCTCATGAAAGCTGTCAGGTTGAAGCCGTTAGAAACCAAAGTGGTCTTTTAACCCAGAGATCAGGTGTGGTCTTGCAAGAAGTGTGCAAGCCCTCCCACGCTGTCCTGACCTGCAGCGCCTGGGTTTGTGTTCAAGCCAGTTAATACAAAGGGAGTGTCAAGGCAAGTCCAGGTGATGCAACAGTGTTGAGTGCAACTAATCCAGAACAAGCTCTGAGAGGGCTGGTACCTCCTTGTGCCACAGCCATAGGCACAGAGACTTTAGATGGGGTCCCGAAGCTGGGCTTGTTGCCCGAACCTGTTGGGCCAAGGCACTCAGCAGTGGGCAGGTGTTGTGCTGTGGGGGGAATAAATCCACCATGGAGAAGTCTATAAAGCCCACAAGCAAAATGGTCTGACTCAGAGGACTCCTCTTATCTCTGTGTTAGGCTAACCCATAGGGAGTATCACATTGTTCAGGCTCGCCAGGATGTGTGGCATATTCAGGCTTTCATTTTAAGCCTACACCTTTATAGCACAAGGCCTATCAATTAATTTACCTACCCCTGTATCAACTTTGGCAGCTTTATAAATTGGAAAAAGAGATTCATGATCTAAATCCAGCCCCTCACTCTGCGATGCATTGATGCCTATAATTCCTCATAGAAAATATCTTTCCTGAAGTCTGCAATGTGTTATAATCTCTAATTATGAATATGTTCACAGAATTTGTTCATCTCAAGATGCACTTGTGCATCTGTTATTTATGCACTATACATTAAACTTTACATATAGCTTTAGAAATATTTCTGCAGATGTGCACTTGTACTTAAAAGACCATAGAAAATGGTATGTTAAGCTGCATGACGAGGTCCTTGGGTAAGGATTATAATGTACTGGAAGAAGCACCAACTTTCCCCATGGCTGAGTTATATCTAGAGGCAGACAATCCTCTGTCAGACATGGCGGGGCTGGGGGTCTCCTGCCTACCCCAGAGCCCAGGCACAGGCTGTATTCACAGACTCTTGGTCTTCATGGCAGCCAAGCCAGGTATTAAGGGCATCCTCAGGCCACCCTTTGGAGAGGATGCTGCAAGAAGGCAGTGTGTTTGTTAGGTAAAGAAAGTCTGGCACTGTGCAAGAGAGACTTTAAACTTATTAGGGAGGCTGAACTTTATGTTTAAATAGCACATAATGCAGTGGGGACTGGTCCCTGCCTGGCACTTTTAATTGCTGCTGTAATAATAATACAGAAAACAGAGCCACTGTTCTGCACACAGCCATATAAAAAATGATAAATTGTTATTCTCCTTGTTCTCCTGTTGTAAAGTAATGCTGTCAGTATGGAATTTATTTAACTGGAAGATAAATCCTCAAATGATTACCTTAGAATCTGAAAGGGGAAAAAAATACAATTCAGCACCAGCCACTACAAGAAAATTAGAATTAAAGCTAATGTAACCTAAACAGCATCGACCCCAAGCCCAAATATTGGAGGCCAGATAAATACATGATGTTCAAAAATATACTCATCTTAGAGCACACCCCGAGTTCTCTCTGGGCCACAGTTCCAATCAATTCCAGAAGGACATAAGTGCCACCTTAAAGCTGTGACTTCTTCAGGACCATAATGTCTTTCTAATAGTGTTCTGCTGAAGGGGAAGCATTAACTAATAGGTTTTGATAGGGCAGATGCTACCACATTTTTATATATATTAGGCTTCCTTGTGCAAATTAACAAAGGATGCATATGGTTCACAGAGATGAAACCTGCAAGATCACGAGCATCTTTAAAAGTACTGAGGGTCCTTCATTCCCACTGCAAGTTAATGAGGACACTGTGCCAGAATGGAATACAAATCTGTTGTGTTCTTTTTTCTCTGTGTGTGTGCTTCTGTCCTTTACAAACAAAAGCTTTCTCTCCATGGAGAGTGAAGAGATCAACATATCTGTACGATGTGTCCCAGCATTACCTCAGACAGATATTTGCTTGTTAATCTGGAGAATAACAATTGTGCTACAATTTTAGTGCTCTGTGTTTTCTTTTCACCTTAAACAATGTTTTACTTTTTGTGTTGTATGTTATGTTGGGTAATGGAAGTCCCTGAAATATTTGGAGATCGACTGAAAACAGTCTTCCTTGCTTTGCCTTGAAGCACCTTATCTTTATGGAATCATAGAAACTGGAGATTGTAAAAGTATTTTGGTCCATTGGAACCACTCAGATGCTGATGCTAGATTGTCACTCTTTTCTTTTCCTGTGTGTGATATGGTGGTGTAAGGAAATTTGCACTTTAATAGGACATATTTTCATAAAGACTCAACCTGATTTTGTCTCTGTTTATGGTCCAGACATATACAGTGCTATACAGGCTATATGAAATTACAGGAAGAAATTGTGAATGCTGTAGGAAATGAAAAATTAATCACAAAGAGCTAGGAGGTAACAGAGCTGTGCTGTACTCTACCTTTCGATATTAAACTCAGATATATTCAGGAAAGGAAACCAGACTCAAAAGGTCTCAAGGAAAAATAAACCCCTTAAAATAAAAGTAAAGATAATTGAAATAAAAAGGCTAATTTAAAACCCTTTGGTTTTACCATGTCTTTAAAATGTTAATTCTCTCCCATTACAAAAAAAACCAAACAAACAACAAACAAACCCTTCCCAGCTGAAGGTGGCAGTTCTAAATGTGGCTTTGCCCCAAATCAAGACAAACAGAAAGGGTTTCTGACAGTTCTGGGAAGTGCTAAGATATTCACACCAGATAAAGCTGTCTGGTTTTTGTTGGATTTTTGGGTTAGTTTTGTTTTTTATGCTACAAGGGGGATGGAATGACTCATTCTAATGTTAGTAGGAAGCATATATGGAATTGATAAGCAGTATACACAGTAAAAACAAGTCCTCTTATTTACTACAGGTGGCCTGTAAAGATAAAATCAGGTAAAAGGTAGGTAATGTTTAGCACTTCATTGTTCCAGCTCTTCTGACCTAGTTTTCTTCCACCCCACTGCATAAGCATTCTATCCCACATTGTTTTAGGGGAATAGCAAATGTTGGAAAATTCCATAATGTGCTGTGCAATCCTTCTACTTCCCATTTGGGCACACAGCTTTCTTAATTTCTTGCAGAACCCTTAAAAATTATTTCCCTGATGCTGAAGAACACATGGACTCCTCCTCAGGCAAAGTCCAGGCAGTGCATGAGGAGGTGTATGTCTCTCACTGCCTAAAGCGGGTGTGTTCTTCAAACCTTGTGGAATTAGATCCTTAATCATCATCACCATCAATAGCTACTGCTAACCTGCTCTCCTTGCAAAATGTGGCTTTTCAAACACGCAGCCCTGGGACTTACTTAGTGCTGGTCAGCAAGTATCCGTGCTAAGCACTGCTCCCTGCTCTCTGCATACACGTTGCCTAAAATCACTGCTGTAGCTCCAGTCCGTTATGCATTTGCTACTGAGCACCTGCATTGAACATGTGGGATTCTAATCTTCACATGCTAGCTGGCCTTGAATAATTTCTGTGGTTTTTATAGACAATTCTGTGGAGATCAAACTACTGTAAAGAGAGACCTGCGAGGACCTATCCTTTTTTCTCCCTTCTTTCAAGCATATAATCTGAGGTTTCCCTTGTGGGTGGCCCTTCTTTCTTTTATGCCTTTGTAATTTCTTCATAGGTGGTACCTGACAAGTCCTTTTTTACCCTTAGAGTTTTTTGTTCAGATTCCATTCACTTCAAAATATCATTACCATTGCAAACAAGGAAAATGTGTTTATCAGGAACTGCAAACTCCTTTAGGGCCTCATAGGATTAATCACGGTTATAAAGTTTTATTAAACACAATTTTTGTTTAATGACAAGCTCCACCAGTCCTTCCCATTCCAAACCAATCCTGTCCTAAGGGTGTATCTAGCACAGCAGATTGTTTTCAACAGACTCTCAAGACAATCCCTATTACTTTGTCATGCACAGAGATATTTTTCTTCCTGGATAATTTGAACTTCCTTAAAAATCACATCTGTTTCATACTTTATTTATTTGTAATTTAAATCCTTAAATTGAATCTTTCATTACTAACATCTGGGCTTGAAATGCAGCCCACTTGAAAAAATACAAGTTTTATTTTATTTGTAGTTACCCCCCTTCACTCAGTAGCATTGGTACAAACATTCCCTGGCCAGAGGCAAAACAGCCGGGTATCTTAAAGCTGTGATGCCGTACCACGTGTAATATGGCTCACTTGAATGTCCCTGAAGTGACTGGCAATTTGCCCAGAATTAGACTGAATGCAAGTAATAAGCTGTAGAAATTCCACAATATTGACAATTAGATATCTCTATACAGCAGCAGCTGTGTATTGTTCTCATGGTATATTCCTCTCAAAGCACCTCCTAAAAAAAAGGGGAAAAAAAACCTGGCAGAAGGTTGCAGGCAGCAAAAAGGTAATATACATTGTATGAAATATCTCAAATTCAGATTAATAGGAATGTTTTTATTAGTACAGTTTTCTACAATAGATATAATGGCTAAAACAAAATGCTGAGGAATTTTCAGTTTATTATACCACATCTGTACTGCAAAATTACTGTATTTTAAACATATTTTCTGAGAAAGATACCTACCCACTCTTTCCTTTCATCATGAAGAAGAGGAAATGTGAGTATGGGCTTGCTTTTGGATGCTGTTTAGGAAAAAGCTTCGACAGTCTTTTTGAAATTGCCCCCAAACCAAAATGAGACATTAGCGTCCCACACAGTGGGGTCTCCATGAGGCACGTCATGAGACGTATGGCCCGGAAGGGAAAAGCAGTGTTAGAAGAAAAGCTTTAATTTTCTTACCTGATTTGAGAATACCCAGATAGCTCTGAGGGACTATCTGGATTAAATACATTTATTTCCTATCAATTCTCAATTCCCTCACGTTTCAAAGTTTATTCATCAGCCTTTCTACAGAAAATGTGGAAAAATAATTCATTGAGCATTTATTTTATTTTACTTATAAGAAGCAGCTGCCCACAGTGAACGGATTCAAGTTTTATTTTTTAAACCGTACTTTTGAAGTTTGCATTATGAGCTATTCATCTTTGATATTTTGCCCAGTGGATATCAATGGAGCTTGTTTCTGTCTGCTACTGAGCTTGTCAAACTTTGGTTTTAGTATTTGCCTTTATTGTAATAGAAATGATAATTTTTAAAATAAGCTGCAGTGTTGTTGTTTTTTCAGAAGTACCATAAAACTAAGGGAACAATAAGATGTCAAGTTTTATATTGCAGATGCTAATTTATCAAGCTAATTACCAACAAAATGTAACTAAATTGCTGATGATCTTGAGACTGATTAATTCAGCAACAGCGATATTGATGAGTATTTAAAGGTTAGGAGTAGGGGTATTATGATGCAGGATCCCTTTCCTACTTCTGTGCTTAGCACAGAAGAAGAATTATCTCAGCACCACACGGTACGCACAACATTTTGACAGATACGTGTGCTGTATGCCAAACAAGTCGCCAGAGAAAGGAGAGGCCAGTTTGTGCATTTCTCTGCATTGTATGACCAAGTTGAATATTGCTGAAACAGAGGGGAAGGTTTTGCACTGCGCTGCATGTTCCACTTCCCCCAGCTTGACATCCGTCATGCTGGCTCCTGACATTTTCATTTCCTCTTCTGAATTGCCTGCTTTTGTGCAACTTCCCTGCCTTTCCCCTTCTCCTACCTGGGGAAAAAAAACCAAACAACAAAAAACCCACAAAACTCCCCACCAAAAAAAACAAACAGAAAATGCCCAACAAAAAATCCCCAACAAAAAAACCACCCCACAAATGCAAGCACAATAAGAGATGGTGGCTCATGGTCTTCTCCAGTAGCAGAGAGTGTGTAGGGAATGCTGAATTAATCAATTCTTTGGTCTGAGAGAATGTTTCCTCCTTGGGCAGTGGGGAGAGCATTTCTTCTGGGCTTCGTCTGAGCTCTGACTCCTTTCCTCTAAGCACACAGGCTGCTGAGTCAGTGCCGAATGAGGTCAGTCATGATGCCTGTTTCTCAGAACTGGAGACCAGGCTGAAACATCCTGAAATTGCATCACTTGGGCCTTTCTCCTGCCAGCAGCACAACATTAGGTCCCTTTGGTGCCGAATGTGCTCCAATAAAGGAGGTTAAAAAGCCGGTTCATTAATTGACTCCAGCACTGACTGAGTCCCTTTTATAACCTGTGTTATCAGCAGAAGTACAAGCGTGGTGTGGTGAGGAATGTGATTACGGATGAGATTTCCTGGGAGAGGAATTAGCTGGCTCTGGTGGCGATCTCTGTTGAAATGAGCACGCTGCCATCTTTATGAATACCATTATAAAAGTACTCCCACAGCCCTGAAAATCACAGAGCTCCTCTGCTTCGCTGAGCAGCACCAGCCAGGTTCACAAAGGGTTAATATGCACTTTACTATTGAATAACATAAAATGAGCTGTAAATAATGTAATGATATGTATTGTTAAGCTACATATACTGTACCAGGTGCAAGTACTCCCACTCCTCACTTAGATATAATCTGGGGCAGTCAACAAACACAGATGTATTTTAACAAAAAGAAAGGGAGAGGAAAAAAAGATAAAGAAAGGATGAACAAGAAAAAAATTAGAACATATGTAAGATAATTTAACTGAGCTAACGATCCAGGTAAAACCTGGCCTGTTTTTCAGAGCCACTTTAACTGTGCTGTGCAAAATACAATGGCATTTTGACTTGTTTTTGGAACATCCATGGGCCAAACACGTGTGGAAACACCTTGACAGGCCTTTTGTACAACTACAAGAAAACTGATAATCCTAAATCAATTACATGGGAGAAAATATGAATCTTTGAATACTAGTAATTATAATGGTTATTTTTCACTTTTGTAGCACCTGCAAATGATGCACTGTATATATGACAATGATTCAAAAAGCCCTAATTAACTGTTTATTTTTTTCTTCTTTCTTTTTTTTTTTCCTTTTTTTTTTTTTGCTGGCTGCAGCCAGTCTGCATTAATTGACAATTTATATGTATGTATATAGATATAGATTTATATTCTCCCTTCTCCACCTCCCAAATTTTTTCTGTTACTTCCGACTGCCTGGAAATCATGCATTATTGAATTTGCCTCTTCTAGGTCCTTTCTTAAAGCCTCGACAGTGACTTTTTGCTGAACTTCCAGTAACACTCAAGGGACGGAAAAGCGTGGTAGAATATGCTGGGCCGATCCTACTTAGTGATGACAACTGCGGTCCCTTCTGTAACGCACTGACATGGCTCCTGACTAATAGTGCCAGTCAGAATTCCTAACTGCTTCTACCAAATGCAAAAGGGCTGATCTTGGAAGACCTCCAGCCACAGATTTCCACTGCTGACAGATTACTCTGGGCTATTCATGGAGCAAGATTAGCCTGACCACCATGAAGAAAACTCTTTGTTCCGTGTCATTACCTAGGACGGGTTGAACTGTACTAAGGCAAAGCTGCATCGGTGAACTAAATTCAAACAGAAATTGGATAAGTAATTATTCTGAAATTATGCTATTATGGTCAAAGGGAGTGGTGGTGGTGGATTTGTTGGGGTTCTAGGTAGGGAACGCGAAACACAGCAAGGCTCAGTGGAGGGAGTGGGGGGACAGCTTGCAGTAGGCACCGTCAGGATTTTTAATGTGGGTGCAAGCACGGGGTCTCCATAAAAGCAAAGCTCAGCAGAGCTTTGTACTGAATTGAAAATGCAACGGTGCCTTGGCAGTGGCCGAAGGGTCCCGAGCCTTGGGTAGTGACCACCCACTGCGGCAGCTCCAAAGGCACCGGGAGCGAACCAGCCGGCGCCTGCATGGAGGCACGACAGCGCCGCGCAACGCCAGCGCAAGATGGCTGCTGTAGCCATCTGCAGGACATCAAAGTCTGCTGCCTGATGGCAAGTGGGCTGCCAAAGCTTCTAAAGGCTTTGGCGCCTGCATGTAAATCGGATGCAAACTGTCCATCTGCTGCATGGCACAAGTGACAGCTGATTCTTTTTGCAGTCCGTAAGATGAACTAGACCTAAGCCAATCCATCCCTGTTCCTAATCACACAAGGTTTGTCCTACCAGTTTCATTAGCCAGACACACGAGATACAGTATGTGGTTTTTCATTTTGCTCAGTACGTGACACTATAAAAAACAATGCTGGGGATGGGCTGTGAAACCAAAGGGGACACACTGCTGCTACTGCAGAGAAAGCATATTGGCAATGTTCAAAGCATATTGGGGCATAACAGTAGTCTAAAAACCCCAATATGGATTAGGACAGCTGACCAGATGTCTTGACTGACATTTTTTAGCACGATTCAAGGGTGTCCCTGCAGTACATAAATGCAAACTATACATCTGTGTACTTTTTTTTTTTTCCACTGGAAATACCATACATGGATGCTTTGATTGTAGCTGACAGCTCCAGTGTGAGGAGAGAGCCGTACAATGCACTGGCTCTGGCCTTCTCCTCCAAGTAGCTGGCTGGAAAATGTTCGACTTCAGTTCTGGCTCAAAGAGACAAGAGAGAGGTGTTTTCTTTGGTAGAAAGTTACCTACCTCCTTTCCTCATCAGATGACTCGTGGAAACTTGCTGGGATTCTGTGTTGAAAGTGGGGGATGAGATGTGATATGCTGTTATAATAAGGGAGCGTTGTGCTTTTCTAGACTGATCTCAAATTCAGAAAATAGGATTACTATCAAAACGCAATCACTCAGCTGCACAATTGTTTGTGAGAGGGAGGGATCAGGAGTGGCTGGGGAGAGGAAAGTCCTGCAGGTATATTGAGGAGCAAGGAGCAAAGAGGGTGAAATAACAAAGAAGCTTCTAATTTCTCACTTTGCAGGTTTTAGAGGAGGAGTCAACAATGAAATATAGACTCCCCTCCCTCCACAGCCTCCTCATCAATCGTGAGAAGTGGCAATGTTCAGCTTGAACTACTGCACCAAGTCTGGACCCCCTACCCAGTGTGTTTGTGTAAGCCCAGCAGGCACTGCTTCCCTCAGTTTCCAAGAAACATTTCATATCCATACCTCTACCCATCCATTAACGTGCATCAGTACTTCTTCCCCTTCTGTCTCTTGAACGTTGCTGGTACAGGATTAGGAGCTTTGCAGGTAGGAAGCCAGTTTACAATACCTGCTTTGTCCAGCAGCAACTTGAGGAACAACAAACACCATTCTCAGCAACTAGATTTTATTCTAAAGTACTATGCCTTGCCCCTGCCCCAGCCTCAAAGTAGGGGGAAATCTTGAAACCTTGCTTTCTTCAAACAGGTAGCTGTGTTACAAGCTTATCACAGACTCTCCCTCTGTCCCTGCTGGGCTTTGGCATGGAGTTTAGTCTCCACTGATGCTCCTCATCAGTACATCAGAGGGGGCAGTTTTATAGTGTTTGCAAGGACATAACTAAATAGACTAGTTGGTTTCAGCATGTACTCCCTGGTTTCCTGGTACATGTAAAGTGGTGTCTAAATTTATGTTTGCTTTGATCCAATTGTTTCCTTCATAAACCTTTCCTTTTCCAGGCAACGAGCTCCAAACTGCATGCAGAAACAAAAGATGTCCTTATAAAGCAAAAGGCCCCATAGTATCAGAGAGGCAACAGAGAAAAGTTCTGCCCAGCATCTGCGTGTACACTTTCTGTGATGCCGGCTGCTTGGCTGCACACTTAATGGAAACAATTCTTACTTACCACTTTTTTGATAACCCAAAGCTTGTGCCTGCCTGTGATAAAACTTACTGGCACTTAAGTTCAGTTTTTATGTACCTTTCAGATTTGCAGCATACCCTTAACACAGGCATTCTCCCATGACTTCAATTACCTTTGTGCCTATACAGATATTGTATATTTATGCCAAATCTAGCGCTGGTGACTTAAATGTGTATGTGAGTTTACAGGGAGAGAATTTCTCTGTGGAACTGTTGGAATTATAAAATTGCTGCTCCTGTGGGTCCCGGGGCTGAAGGACCCCCACCTTGACCCTGACTCCTCATTGCTGCAGAGGAGTTCAGAGTGACAGCAAGCCCCCAAACTCCCCTCCATTATGTTCTCTGCCTGCAGATGTCCTTTGTGTGGCCCTGGAAGGCTCTTCAATGAGCAGGACATTGATGCTGCTCATGGCCTGCTGCTCATGGTGACATCCTCCCAGACTGACCTCCCTCAGGGCAGAGGGGCTGCAGACATCCCCAGCTGTGCTCAGCCCTCCCATTGCCCAGGGTGGCAGCACTGCCCTGTGCAAAGGATTTTCCCACTGTGCAGGTGAAAGCTTGGACTTGTGTGCCAGGGCAAATGGCCTGGGCTTGCTCCATCTCTTTCAGGCATCAGCTGGTGGCTGCTATGTCAGTCACCTGCATTAGGAGGGTAGAAAGAACAAAAAATGAGGTATATGGGCTTTTAGAGGAGGCAGCACAAGCCTATGAAAAGATAGCTGTCTGTGTTCCTGTGAATGGTGATCCAGAGAAAACTCTATTCTTGAACACAGGAAATCTCTCCTGGTCTGTGTGGTGATAAGCACCTACGTAACTAAAAATTAAATACTCGCTAGCACTGGCAAGCTACTGATAATGTGCTAACATGACTTTTATGCTTACATTGTTAACTGTAAAACTGGTGATATGAACTAGAAAGTGCTAATAGCATACATTGAACTGTGGAGGTACACCACATTTCATTTGTCTTTCCCAAAATGACCTTCCTCTTTGCTGCTGATGGAAAATCACAGGTGTGAAAATGTCCAGGATGGAACTGATGGGAATTTTCCTCCTTTTTGGTCTTGTGCATGTGCTGTGCCCTTCAGAGAGAGCCCGAGATCGCACAGATTATACTGCTGAGATTGTACATCCTTCTGTAAATCTATACTAAAAAACCACATGTATAAATTGCTATCATGATGCTGCATCAAGAGATCAGCTTACAGTCACTTTTAGATTCTCTTTTTCTTGCTATTTTCATTCTATTCAGGAATTGAGCATCAAGATGGATATTCAAACCACAGTTTTCGATTTGCTGATGTACAAATACATCTCTGATCTCCACACACAGGCTATTAAATCCTACTGATTTACCTTCCTGAACTTTTCTTATTATTATTTCCATGAGAAAGCCTATTCCTGCAAACTGAAGGATATTTTGACCCAAACAAAATCTCTGACCTGGGAATGTGCCTGGCACCAATGGTTATTGGAATACTCACTAGCTCATGCTAGACTTCTAGCTTCGCAGCTCTGTGAAAATAAAGCACGTCACAACACCCACTTCAAAGCAATTCTGAGTGCCTCTGAAAAGTACTGTTCCCCGCATCCCTGAAAATAAGGATTAACACTATATCTCCACATCAAATTCAGAAACATCAATAATCTATTTGCTAAAGATGCTCCATTAGTTCCCCATACCAGAAGCCTTACTTGGAGCATGAAGGAGGGAAAAATAGCTTGCTTCCCCTACTGATGAGCAATGTAAAATGAGGCTATAGATATTAAATAAGCAGGTGGTGCTAACATGCTGTGACCCAAGGGCCTGGGACCTTCGTGGTAATGATGGAAGGCAGAGCTACTTGCTGGTGGCTGACTGCAGTCCTTGTTGCAGACTTGCCTTGAACCCATGCCAACCATGCTTCAGCAGAGGGGCCACTTAGCATTTTTCTCCCTTTTATTGCAACAAGGCTTAATGCACAAATGGGGAAAAAGGCTCTTAACAATGTAAAGGCAGTATTTTCTCTTTTCTTTGATCTCAGTTCAGATTTATTTTCATTCTTTTTGCTGCCAAACGAAAGAACTTGGTCTCTAACGTTTCATACACTGCTGTGACAGAGCAGGTACTTTCTGCTTTTCACAGTCCAGAAGTTATGAGTGGTGCAATAAATACATAAGGGTAAGGTCAAATATTTAGGGGTAAAAAATATGTATTGAGATGTATATATTTGTTAGAGCCTGAATATTATGCAGTATCTTAAACAAAATCATCTAGCTGTCTCTCTGTCCACCCATCCATCTGTCCATCCGACAACAAGGTTATTTACATAGTACGAGCTCTCTAAATTATGCAGAATGTCTCTCTGCCATCTAAACTAAGGGCCAAATCCTATTGTCTTCCCTTAGTTTCACCCAGACTGCCTCCCTCGCTCTGGTACCTTCGCAACCTGATAGAGATGCAGTGCAGTCTGCATGCTGGCCCTGAGCTAGAACACATTATTGTTCAGGCTGTGGAAAGGCTGATTTGGATCCGTTATTTGCACTGCGGCAGTCCTGTGTGATCCTTGCCTGGCATGAGCTTCTCGTCTCATACCAGCTCCTTTTGGACTAGTTTTTGTGCAGTGTTAACATAGCACAAGGTTTTTGGTGGGTTTTTTTTGGTGTGCTTTTTGTTTTGTTTTGTTTTGTTTTGTTTTGTTTTTCGCTTGTGAAAACAAAGTGACTCCTGACAAGATCAGCGAAAACATTTGGGACACTGCTCATTGACATTTTACCTGAGGAAAAAAAAGATTACGGCACACTCAAAGTAAATCACACAGCAAAGGGAATGTCCTCATTTTAGACTGCAGAGCAGAGAGCCCGTGTGCTGCAATTGCTAAGGTAATGGTTGCTGCCGCTCAACTGTTTCCTCGAAATGCAGTCACTCTGCCTTTTATTTTTGAGCACTTTTGCATGCATAATGATATCCATCCATTTAAAGGCAAATGTCCCCTTAGTTTTAATGGGCTTCTGTTCATGGAATACTGGCAGATACTGTCTTTACTTTGATATTTTTTTTTTCCTTTCTTTTTGTAATTTGGAGCTAACTGTTGACTTGGCATGACTCTACTGGAAGCAAAGGGTACCTGTGCCCTCCAAGCAGCTGCTCAGCATCTTCCAGAGCAGGACTGCTCTGTGTACGTTGTAGAAAGATAAAAAAATTTATGATGTGTTTTTACAATGGAATTATCACATAAATAAGGAATGGAAGAGACCTTGCAGGCCTGTTAATTTATCTCTCTGTAATATCAGATTAATCTCCAGAGTCCGTTTTCTAGATCCATGGACAGTCCAATTTTAAATGTTCCAATGATGGGGTCTGCATGGCTTCATACAGGCAAATTCATAACCTATATGGCCTCAGTCACCTTTCAAATATTTACATGTCTTCTTCAGTCTTACTTATTTTTTAAGTTGGCATAACATACAGATGCATTTATTTTTTGACTTTCATTTACAATTTATTGTCTCCCTGCCTAAGAACATTTACAGGCCTTTCCAAACTCCCTCCTTTCTGCCACTCTCCTTTCCAGTTAATACCTCCTGACAAATTGCATGTTTTGTAGTTTTAAAATACTCTTCTTTTTTTTTTTTCTCTTGTACTGTCAAACTCAGCTCAATCAAGCACTGCCCAACCTGTTACCTGTGCACCCGGTGTTATGGTCAACACATCAGTGGGAGTGATATTTATAATTTCATGCCTGATGCAAAAGTTGAGAAGATGTATATGTAATTTTAAAAGGACTGAATCCTTTACAGGTGTCCATTTTACTTACATTTGCTATGTGTGTGAGGAAAAATTGCAGTACAGAAAAGCACATTTCTGAGAAACAAAGTTTGAAGTAATTATTAGCCAGATTTAGTAACTTTCTTTTCTTTTTTCTGAATTAAAGCAGGAAACATTGCTTTAGTCTTCACTCACGGTTCCTGTACCTCACAATTAAACATCATGTGTGAATTTAGTTCCTTTTTCAGATCAGTAATAAAGTTTACTGAGTTAGATTCCAAACAGGCTTTTAGAGTACATGATAATTGTGATACTTTATGTTATGGTGCATCTTCAAAGCTGGATTTAATGAATCACAGAGCCTACCTGGAAAATTGTGTCTGGAATGAGTTGAAAGGGGAAAAATTTTTTTAAAACAAAAATGTTTTTTTTCAGAAGCTCTGAGTGAATATAAGGCAATATTTTTTAAATCTAGCTATCTCCAAGCTTTGCTTTTTTGCATTAATTTTTTATTTAAAAGTTTTTCATTCCAGTTGGCTTGTGAACCTTGTAATAAAGTGCTTTTAGGATCAAAGGAAGCTATTTTTATAGTATTACCTCATTTTCTTTTATTAAGGTAGAGAACAGCTCTAAGTTATACACATATTTGGTCAAAATGATAGGAGCTCTAACCATATTTTCAGTATTTTTCCTAAGGCACAGAGGATGGTCTAAACTCTGGGTGACAGTTGTTTAGGGGGGCATGGGACTTCATCTAGAACAAAACAAGGCTGTTCTTTCGTGCAGTGCCAGAAACTCTCCATGGCATTTTCAGAAATCCCATCTCATAGGCAGTAGTAATATTTTCATATGATATAATTCCAAAATAAGGGTCTTGCCTTTCATTTTATTCATTGCAGTGGAGTTTAGGGTGCTCAGGAAATGAAGGCCAGGGCCCTAGGTAATAGTCTATTCAGGTCAGGAAGGCTAATTAATATGCAGACACTAGCTGTGTTTCCAGAGTTGTGTCAGAAGACTTGGTTTATTTGGTCAATGACTAGTGCAATCTGATGGAAAAGATTCAGCCTTCAGACTGGCTGTATTTACTCACACGTACTCATGTTAGAGGGTGAGGACTGTGTCCTGTATGCATTTTAAGATAATGCAATTTTTTTACAGGAGCTACAGCTGAAAGAGAAAGAATCCAAGCTATGTACTGGTCTAAACAAAGAAGAAAAGAGAGATCTGAAATTTATTCCATCTTTCCTTTGCAGATTTCCAATTAGAATAAAGCCTGTAACCCTTGCAAACCATGCTAGTCTGTTAAAGGTACATTACAGTAACCCCTATTTCAGACATGTGTGTGTTTAAAAGGCACCAGGTTATTCAATGTGAGAGAACTATGGCAATGTACACGCTAGAGACTTCGTCTCTGTTATTTCTTTTGGAAACAACAACAACAACAAAGTCATACAAGCCTTACTGGGCTCAGAAGACAATTCCAGGTGCAACGTACCACAACATATCAATCTTAGATACTATAATAAGATACTGGCAGGGGCCATTATGGTTAATATAGTTCTTGATCATGAAAGTTTTCTCAGTGGCTACAAGGTCAGTCAGGTACTCACAGACTGTGTTTGCCTACTCCTCATGTTATTTACATGCAAGTGTGTACCCACATGCCACTTGTAAGGATGTGTGAGTGGAAGCACTCCAGGCTGAATATAGCACCCAGCCCTTCATCTCAGATTAGGCTCATGCTCCCTTGGTGCTCCAATATATTAAACTTGTTTAATGTATTGGAGTGAAATTCACCCAGAAATCTCCCAAGCTTGGCTGTTCCTGAGCACAGTGAATGATTTTAGCCTTAACCATAGCTAGGCTGATAGTGATTTCAGTGCAGAACACGTGGGTCATGGGCCTGGCACAGTTAAATTTGATCTCTGGTCTCCACTTCCACTAATGTCACAGAGCTCAGATCTGCTGAGCACAGTAGCAGTTATGTACCCCACTATTTAAGTGAATAATAGGTGCACATCTGGACCCCAGGTTTTTTGACAGATATCACAAAATTACAGAAGGAACCTGGAAAACATTTCTGATGCATGAACAGAAAATCCAGACTTAGACTGAAAATCTACCAAAAGCAGCATCGATTGCAGGGTAATACTAGAAGATGTATCAGTGTCTGTAGCAATCTATTTCTGGAAGCCACATCACTGCAAACCATTTGTATGTCAGACTCATAAAGCTACTTGTGGATTTAAAAGATGTTATTCTCATTAATGATATAGAAGTAGCTTGAGTCAAGACATTGCTTGTCACTTCGGTAGAAGAGAAGGCAGTGGCTGGTCTGAGAAATTGCATCTTCAGAGTGTGTACAGGAAAGTACTTAGTGAAATACAAAAATATCAATCAGTTCTAACCAATCCAAACAGTATTATTCTACAGATAGATTTGGATTTTCAGAATAAATCCAAAGTCTAATAGCTAAAAGCACCAAATATTTTACTTTATCTTATAATTCACTGTTTCTAAAACACAGCAACTGAGAAACAACCTGGGTTAACACAGCCAAAAGGCTGACTGTAGGCTTCTTAGCATCAGTCAAAATGTTTATTTTGGTGTTTGAATTGGTCCCCAAATTATTTTCATCTTTGCAATTTAAAACCACAAGCTGATTCCTGTACTACGTATTTCACCAGAATCAATCAATCAAAAAAATCTGTGGACATGAAAATTAGCATTTTCGTAGAGAAAAAATAAATAGTACATACATGTTGTGTCATCCATTTAAAGTTCCTAAAGGATTAAACATTTATGCTTCCTCTAATTTGTATACTGTTTGCTTTTTTTCATCTAGAGGTAATAATAGGGCAATAAATAGATCTGAATTCAGGGCATGTACAAAAGAGATTGTTATAAAAATGTACTTTATTTAGGTTTATTTACCCAATTTTACTATGTAGAAGTAATTTATAGGTATTTACATTTTAGAATTAGGACTCCTGTATCCTACTAAGGCAAAGCTTTATTATTTTTTCCCTTTTGTTTGTGAAGATATTTTTCCCCTGCCCTTCTTTGAGATTTCAGCATCTAAGTTGATTAGAAGTGTTCTGAATTGATGGAGACTTTCTGTTTTGCTCTTAAAATTTAGCTCATAAAGTACATTTTCCTTTACAAGCTTTTGATGTATTTGGGGCTGCGTTTCTGTTACTCAATATGAATAATGTCTGGCCACTGGACAGACATATATTTATTGACAATAAAACCTGTCATATTAATTATTTCATTCAGTAGACAAGTATCATCATAAAGGCTGGGTTTATGCAACATAGGAGGCATCACAGCAAAAATCATAAACACTGTAGTTCTGTTTAGCTTGACAATGGCAGGTAATAGACTATCATTTCTGTTCCCTTAGCTACTGTATCCTTTTCTATCCATCATTCTTTATTGTTATTATCACACTTATTTCAGCATTCTTATATCAGCAGTATTTAGTGACATTGTGAAAACATGGTTCAGAAAGGCTGAACTTTTAATTGTGATGAGAAATAAGTTAGCTTAATTATTCCATGTAAGTAGAAAAGATGTGGTTTGTTCTTCTTCCTAAGTCCTTCCTTCCTAATCGCAATTCAACACCCTTTTTAAGCATTGCTATGTATGAACTTCATGCTGCTAGACAAATAAATTCTTTGGAAAAATGCACATTTTTATTTGGAAATAATGCCATCTCTTTGTTAGATTTGCAGCAATCCTATTTTGCCTCTACTGTTTTTAAGTCGAAAATGAAAAATTATATAGAAGATGTTTGTGCATCATATTGTGCTGAATGGTATGTAGGTCAGCATGCTGCACCATAGCAGATAAGGCACAGTGAACAAGTGTTCTATGTACTTACAAGCAAATATCAGTCATAATAGAAGTAGACAGATCTACAAGAGCGTTTTGGCTTAGGAAATGTTTCTTGTCATTAGCATTTAAAAAAAGCTATGAGATTCAGGCCTATCAGCACCGATTCACAGCAAAGCCTGGCTTGCACAGGTTGTTATCTGTTCAGTACAGAGGTGCAGCTGGTTAGCAAATGGATTTGCAGATTTTTTTTTTTTAGCAGGGATGAGTAAAAAGGCAAAGAATCAGGTACTTACAACCCATTCAGAATGTAACAATTTTGTTTGTGTTATAAACCAAACCTTCTGTTTTTTGCAAACTGCATTATTTTTAGAAACAGAACCAAGAAAAAACAGCTGATTTAAAAAAAATAAAAAAATTCTTTATTCATATTCCAGTTTCCCTAAGGGCTCCAATATCCATGAAGTAATACCAGCAAAGGGAGCAATGAAGACTGCAGACTTCCATGATTCAGTTTACGATGCTGCTTTATTGTGTTAGCAGTCAAGTCAAAAGGCAATATCTAATATTTTTAATTTTTTTTATTCCTTACTCTATGTGTTTTCAGAAATGTGAAGGGAGAAATATATGACTGATCCCCTAATGCTATGGCTGAAGGTTAGGGTAATTTTTATTTCACGTGGGAGAGGAATCATTCCTCATAGAGATAATAATCAGGGCTGATACTGGAAGTAGCTCAGTGGTACCTGACTTTTAGGGTGCTGTTCTGCACAGCTGTTTGCAAGGTGGTAAGGGTAGGTTTCCTTTCCAAGGAAAGATGCTGTGCATGAGCTAATGGGGCTGATTATCAGGTAAGTGAGTGGTCTTCTCCCTGTATGGCAGAGAAAAAGGCTATAATTCGAATGGCAATAGTCCCCTGAGAAAGCTTCCTTGGCTGAGGTGGGACTGGTGAAAGAGCTGTGTGAATGTGTGTCTTTCTGCCAGCCCTGTGTGTAGAGGGAATGACCATAGTGCCCTAGCAAGGACCATAGCTTTTGCTTAAACTTCCACCTGAGCTCTCTGGGGCCCTTAACAGGAGGTCAGAGTTAGGCCTGTGTATTAAAAGGACTGTGGGATACTTGCTGACCTATCTCCAGGGCTGCTAGCTGAAAACCAGCTCTGTAGTGTGTGAACTTAAGGAAAATAGCTGTACCTAAACAGTATGAGTGGTTAAAACCAGCATCTTTTCATCATGGAGACATGAAGACATTTACACTGCTGGACTTTCTTGGAAACAGTTTTCAGATGTAGCTCATGCTTTGTTATTAGCACCATCAGTATTCACTGAAAGGAGGAAGGGAGTGGTTACATACCTGGAAATATGAAGGCTAGAATAGTCTTTCAGTCAATGTGCATGTGAGGTCTATAAGATACCTGCAGCTGAAACAGGACACCTTGCCACACTGAGCATGTCTGCTAAGGCAGCATCAGACCAACCCACCAGCCAACCAAGGGAAATAACACAAGAACTTAAACATCCCAAACAGTGAATACAAAGGTGACAAGCAAGTCACTGGGCTGCCTCAACATGTTTTTATGAAGTGATCGAACTGCTCTAAATTTTAGAGCAGTGTTAAAACTATTTCTCCTATGTATGAACCAAACATTAACATTTTATGAGCTCCAGTCTTGGACCGTGTCCAAACAGGAAGGTACAAGAAACATGCATATTAAGGAGAACATTGCTGAGTCCCTACAAGCAGAGAACCAAGGATTAGCATGAAAGGAATAAATACTAGTGAACAAGTATGAATGAAAGGATTTGATTAGGTACGTAGAGACTATGAAAGGTGAAACTGTGAGGTCAAATATACAGTAAATGTGTATATTGTTGACTTGGAAAAGGGAAAGAATATATATTTAAGGCTGGACAAGTGAAAACAGAAAGGAATAATATGTAAAGTTCCAAGGAAAGTAGCTCAGCTAAATATACTTTGATTTTGCACAGAGAAGTACTAATACTAGACAAATAAATTCATCTGAATAAAATTCAGAATGGAGTATGTTCTTGCAGTTCTGCTTTTTAGGATACAACAGCTTTATTTAATGTATTTTAGATGTGAATCCAGTGGCTCACTAAATGTGAATCTCCTGACAATATTTTCAGGTAACAGTGGAAACAAGACAAGAGCCTATCCAAATTAAGTCACTCATGGTATCTTCCAATTAAAAATAGCTAAAAATAGTAAAATTAGCTCAAATTTGGCAATTCAAAATTATTCTCTGTGATTTCTGGTCTAAATACAGCTTAGTGAATTAAGTGGGTATTCTATGGGTGTATTAGAGAACAACATTTGGCTCAGGAGCTACACAGAGAAACATCTCTGACATGATTTTCAGAGCTTAGTATCTTACTGGTGCCTCACTGTTGACTATAGTGGCAGGTCTCTACTAGTGCATATCTTGTCATTGACTGGCATAGCAAAACGTATAAAAAAGAGACATGGATAAGCTGTAGCAGTGATAAGGTTCTTATACTTGTTCATGGAAGACGAGCAAGATCCCCTGGATTTTACATGTGTTCAATAACAACACATTATCTGGTGGACAGAAGGAGGTGAGAGAATTCTATGCAGATTTTTTTGAGATGAGTGTCCTGTAGTATAATCATTGTTAATGCATAACCATATGGGGATCTCTGTGCTGTGAATTTAAAATTTACTTTGCTATTGGTTTAACTAAGTTTTTTTTTAAAGTACTTACATCTCTACAGGTTTTGTAAAGTATTAATTTAATGCTCACCTTAAAAAAAAATTATCTGCTGATGGAAAGTAGATTGCTTTACCCTGAAAAAGCCAATGTGGGAAGCTTTGGTTTTCCTAGGCTGACTGAAGCTCATGTATCAAAAATACAAGTGGCAAACATACTGAACCAGTTCAATAGAGATGTGAGGATGGTGTGCGGATGACATTGACGTAAATGTGAACTTCAGAGATTTTCAAAATAGGTCCTTCTCCTTAAATATAGCATGTCCTTTTTTTTTTTTGCCACCACTTTTTCCATTGCCACCACCTATCTCAGCAAATGGCAGTGTTTAACAGCCTAGGAGGTGGGCTGGACTTTGCATACAGAAACCCAGGGTCACACACGGACACAGGAAACCTTAGCTCAGGAGCAACATGTTTATATCAATTCATCAAATTATGAAATGGAATGTGGCTTGAAAGCACAATTCCAAGGGATGTAATAAGAAGTGTAACCCACTTCAGGGCCAATTTATAGGCCTAATAATACATCTGTTTTATAGTAATGGAAATATATATAATTTTGCATATACATTTATGAATAATATAACATCTCAATGAAAAATCATGGATGAGATCCTAGAAACCAGTGTGAAAATTCCCATTAACTACAGTGGGGGTGGATTTTCCTTAGAGAAACTGCCATTTAAACCAAAGCTATTATCCCTACATAATGTGCCAAATTCAATGTAATTCTTTGTATCTTTTTCTCACAGTATGTTTTACATGTTCAGATTGTTCTGGAAAATGTGTTTGAGGCACACTAGGAGATAGTTTAGTTGCATTTAACAAGTTCATTTACAACATCTGTATCTTAGTAAGAGACGTGAACAAAAATCAGAGCGTGAATTAAGGAAATGCCACTTCGCACACACTGTAGAACTGGGCCCACCCTAGGGAAATAGATGGGAACAACAGCTGAAGCCTCAGGATGGATTTGCCCAGCGCTGACCACGTAGGCAGCGTTGCGTGAAGCATGGGCAGCAGCAGCAGCACCTGGCCCGTGCAGCCATGTGTGGTTAGCCCTTGAGTCTGCCCACTCTCGATGGCTCCCTGGCAAGCGCTGCTGTAGCAGTGGCAAAATGAGGGAATGTCACCCGTGAGGAGCAAATATTCTCAAGGTATGTTTATTGCTTTGACAGCTGCTATATGGAAGGAAGAGCTGTGGGTCTACTGGGGTAGAATGGGGTGGATGGAGAAATACTGCAGGTAGAGTTGTTGAAATGCACAATTTTGGTAGTGGGCATGAGGTGGTTTTGGAGATTCAAAGCTGTTCTGTGTGTCAATAATGTTGTCAAGTGTTTCCCACTGACCTGCCTAACTTTTTCCACTTAGGGATGTAATGAAGATGAACACATTGTGAGCCTCTCTTGCAGCAGCACTGTAGCTGGCTATTCCTGTTTAGAAAACAAGGGTCAGAACATCAGCTGTTGTAAGATGGCATTGTGCCACTGCGATAAACTGAGTTACAGCAATTTACACCAGCTGAGGACTTTGGACCCAGATTTTTAGAACATTTGATTAAACAATTTTAGAGCAAAACTCCACCTTAGCCAGTTTCACACTTCACCTGCAACAATGACCTGTGCCTGATGTATCAGAGGCAGAAAACAAAGTAAACCAACAAAAGTGGGAAACAGTTACTCTGATGAATTTCATGCAATTGTTTTCCAAAGTTGGGTAAGTCAAGCCCATAAATATAAGCAGAAATCCACAAGAACTTGATCTGGCTTGCTCCAGCACTGCTGATATCTTTGATATGAGTGACAGCAGGATCAGGGCTTTACTCATCACAGAGCTAAATTCAGCTTTACAGCAGGTGAATGAAGAGGTGAGAATTGATATGGAAATACCTAGTCATTCCATTTTAGGTTTTACATCAATTTACCCTAGCGACTCTTAAGTATGCTACTAAAAACTGGTAAGTCAAATTCTTCCACTAAGGGCTGATGGAGGGCACCCGCTTTTTCCTGTGTTACAGAAAATGTATAGACAAAAACTTAAACAAGAAAACAAGAACAACTATAAAGAAGTGGACAGTGAGAAATTACTGTGTTCATGGATGGAAAAAAAAAAAGTCCACCAGCTCACATCTTTTATGGATAAAGTATGTTATACATATTGTCATAAGAGAGCATATACAGCATATTATTTTTTAAACATTATGGTTCAAATTTGTAAAATCTGTCACACCTCACACCTTCTTTTGGCTTGGAATATATTGTGGCTTATGGAGAGTGAATCAGAGGCAGGATTGTCCAAGTTTCAATAATTCTGTTTCCATTCAAAGCTGAGATTCTTACTCCTAACTCTTTGAGAGATATTAGTGGAGCTTGCAGCATTGGCACAACGGGAAAAGAGGACAGTTTTGAGCAACTAAAAACACTACAAACATGACATGCTATCGTTGACGGTTATGCTATAGTTATTTACACTTATAAAACGCAGGTACTATTAACAAAAGATGGTCAGGACATCCCCAGAAAATTGGATGTATTGCTGTGATTTGATAGAGTGCTTCAATATATATTTGAAACAAGGAATAGGTGAGGGAATGGGCTAAGAGGAGAGAAAGAGAAGAGCTTGAAGGTGGCAAAGAGAAAATGTGGTTAAGCAGATTAATGAATGTCTGGGGAGGAAGGTAGTGTAGATACCCTAGGTAGATGTGATTTACAGGTGAAGCTGTATCTTCCAGAAGCTCTCAGGAGAAGGGCTTATTCCTATTTTGGTAGCACGACTTGAAAAAAAGATTTCAGCCATTTCTTACCTTGCCTTCCTTGCATTTAATTCTGCCTAACATTGTGGTTACACCAAGTAAATCCTCATCACAATCCCTGGATACAGTCTTTCTGTTTCACCATTAGATCCTACTCCAGTAACTCCAAAGCAATGCAGCAGGATTGAGAATATATTTCTTTGTTCCCTTTAGGTCTCACAACAATAATTTTTGGTCCATAATCAGCATCTAGAGATGACCCCACAACTGACTGGGGCTCCTATCTTAAAAGACAGTCCAGAAATGAAAAGCAGCCTTCACTGGGTAACTGGCTCAGCCAGCCCTTTTGCAGGCTTCTTGCTCAACCTGATTTCTTTTGGCTGTTTGCTCACATCCAAACAATAGAACACACTATCCTGATGTGAGACAAAGGCTTCCCAAAGTAATGCACTTATTCAGGCATTTTCAGGAAATGACAACATCTGAATCAAAAAACTCTGCTGGATTGCAAATGGGGGAAAGCACGTATATATGTGTACAAATACATGTTTTTAGAAATGCTCATTTGGCAAATCAACAACCTAAAGACTCCCAAAACTAAATAAAAAAGCAAGTTATGATTTATATAGAAAATATTTCCTTCTGATTAAAGTGTCAGCTTGGTGTAAAGCAGGGCTGAACAGGACTTTCAAAAAGAAGGCAAACCCCTGACAGTGCTGTGCTGCTCCTCAGTATGCAGTGATACAGGGGTTCATGCAGCTACTTTTGGGAGTAATTGCTCACATTGTAAACCAGAGGCTTACAAGCTGGTGCTTTGTAATTTGGTTATGAAATTAACTGATTTGTGCACGTATTCCTGTAGATTCAAGTATTCTATCAGTATGGAATGCAAGGCATGGAGGCTATCCCTGCGACACAGCTGACTAAAGTGTATATGCAAAGTGAACAAAATGAAGTAAAAAACAAACTCACACACACAAAAATTCTCAAAAAGGAAGGGAAACTGTCCTTGATGTTAGAGCTTGTCTTGCTTTATGCAGGAATTCTGTTGTTACTTTTGAAAATGTAAAAAGCGGTTCCAAAGCACATTGGCATGTGCATGAAACCGCAATACTCACTTGGCACTGCCTGTTCCCAGTGCTGGCAGTGTGGCACATAGACCTCTTTAGCCTCTTCCTCTGTTGTTTTCTGCACAAGAGCCAACCATTGTGGCTACTCATGAGGCAAGGCTGGCAGCTGAAGAACCCAGATGCCAAGCTCTGGATTGTATGTCTGTTCGGTTTGTGGCTGGTCTCTTCCCTGGCATCTGCCCTGGCATTGCAGCAGGCTGTGTAACCGTCTGTGGAGTTGGGTTCAGGATTAGTCTTCTGCTGGATAACATGCTCTTCTGGTCACTGTTTGCCTTTCGAATTACCCTTGATTATGAGGAATGTATTTCCCTCATGCACACCCCACCCGAGGTGTGTGTGCCTGTGTAGTGCTGTCTGACGGCTGAGAAAGGGAGCTCTCCTTCACTGGCATGGCATGTTTTCTACTTTAGACTGGAATCTGGTGAATTTGAGCCACATTTTCCCAACCATCTCCTCTCAGCCAGGAAAATTTTCAAGTTGAATGCGACAACACACTTGTATGTCTTCTATGAGGAGGAGCTCCTCCAGCCCCACTGAAGGCCTGCAGACTGCCATCACTGGTTTGCATTAGCCCACATGCCTGCAAGATCCTCTTTGGGCTCTGGCTGATTCTTTAATCCACTGTAAACATCATAGCTGAAAAACATGTGGGGTTTGTCTCTCCTTTAGTGTGTTTAATTTTGGCATTCAGAAAATTCAGGTGGTAATTAAAGCAGGGAGATTTCCAGAACAATAGAAACCTTGCTAGTGTCTGCCTGAGGGGGTAATCTGTCTTTTCTTGTAGTTTGTTAATGTAAAGTTGTTATATCTCTGGACAACAAGCCTTAATTTTGAATAAATATTCTCTTACCTTTCTTCTCTTGCACTTACAGAATGCCAGCTGACCAAAACGTATCTGTCTGTGGACGAAATTTCTTTGTCGATGCATCTGCCTACTACTTGAAGAGGACAAGGGAAAGGTTTCCTATATTGTGATCAGGCTCCGACCATGCTGACATGATGCACATCTGACGCGTGAATTTCAAAGAACATTTCTTTCCTCTAGAGTCCCCTCTACCTCACCTAGGAATCGGTGGAGCTCTAGCTCCCTGCATGTATGTGTGCATATGTTGAGAAAGGCAGGAAAAGCTGGCTGAAAGACCTTGATATGAAACCTCATTTGAACCCCTCTACCATTATGAAGTTATGTTTATAGATGTTGCATCAGAATTTTTCTAAAATACAGTATTTGTAGAGAGAAAACTGAGAAAGGGATTGTTTAGCAGTCCAGTTTGCTGGTAAGCAACTCTGTAACAGGTACAAAAGGGATGTGGCTAATATGACGGTTGTGGTCACTAAGCCAGTCTGAAGGTAATGGACAAACATGAGAGTTCATATATTTTTTATAAATTGTATCTCTTAGTGAGACTTCTGGGAAGAGTGCACTGGGCTAGAGGAACCAGTGGCTTGGCCCAGTGGAGCATTTCTTATCATCCCATGCCACTGAATATCAACATGGCTGTAATGGTACCTGGGAATGGAGATGATACTGCACTGCCTGAGTTTCTTCTTTTCCCTCTTGTACTAGCTCACACTTCAAGTGTCTTGTACCCCCTCATATTTCACACAGCTAGAAGAGCAGAGGTGCAGGAGGAATGCAATGCACTGTAGCTGTGAGTGACGCCCCAGGGTAGCACGCGCTCACTGCGTCAGGAGAGATTGTCAGCAGCTACCCAGACAGACCCTACCCTAATTCCAGAGCTACTATGTACTCAGTCTGTCTCCAGTTTTTCCACCACAAGTCACTTTCAAAAACATTTCTGTTTGGAGCTGGTATACCCTGAGAAAGGCCAATGTTATTCTTCCAGACCAGAGGCAAAGGAAAAGTGGCTTTTCAACAATTCATCAGATTCTGTTTGGACTGGAGAACTTTACTGGGGTATTATGCCAAGAAACAACGCCAGCTTTCAGTAAGATGTCAGAAGATAATTTAAACAGAAATTGCGTACTCACAATACTATTAAAAAAAGCCTTTCCCAGTCTTTAAAGAATTATGATCTTCTAGAAACCTCACAAATATTACGACATGTCTTATGAGTCACTCCCAGTGAACAAGAACCCTATTAATTTATTTTCTGGCTAGTACACATTTTAATATTATTAAATCCAGTTCTTTTTGTTTATAGAATACAATTTTACTATCATGAGGAAATAGAAACATTTCAGCCTCCCAAAATTATCAATTCGTTTTAATAAGCTTCGTCACAAGAACCTGTTGGTAATTTCTAATGTGTAATTTGCTTTTGATTAGAATATGAAGTAACTCATAAAATTTTGAAAAAAAAGCTAATTTTGTAGATCTAGTTAGATTTTACTTCTATGTTTGACAGCAAGTACAAATTCTGGCAGCAGTATGCACAGGTAAGTGAGCAGAAGCATTTTCCACTTTGAGACTCACACTGCATAAAACCCATAAGCTTCTTGAACAGCTTGGACTGCAAAGGTTTTTTATTCTAAGCTTATAACCCAGTGATGGCCTTTAAATCTATTCTTCAGGTGATTCATGTCTGTAGTCTGTGCAGATGACTGGAACAGGAGAACATAGCCAGTAGTGCTGGCTGCACTGGTCATGGGAAGCCAATGTTCAGGTTAAAGAAGGTTGTGCCCTGTGGTCCTGAAAAACAGGAAGATGCTGCAGCATGGCTTCAGGGTGCTCTGTGAAGTGCATTGCACTGTGGCTGTGGACAGAATCAAGAGATGGTTTTCATTTTACTCATTATGTGCACCACACATTTTATAGCCCTTTTATACTCTGATATACATCACCAGAGGCAGATGCTCATCACTTTTTACATCAATAAATGCATTCTCAAAGACTGAAAAGATGTATTAGTCATCAAGCCAGCATTTATTTAGAAAATCCAATGCAAACCTTATCATTATTTGAAATTGTATTTGGTCAGCAAATGACAGATGTATGCGGGTGTTGCATGTACCTGTTTTCTTTAATCAGATATATCAGGTTTTCATAAAACACATGATTTTGGTCTCTCGTCCATGAAGGATTTAATCAGTAGTGGTTGGACTGTGTTGATGGTCTGTAGTCATATTTTTTTGTACAAACCCCTTTAAGAATCACTTGGCAGAAAAAAATTATATAAAACCTCATGAAAAGGAGAAGCAAAGGTTTGGCACAAAAAAATCTCAGTGTGGGAATTAATTCTTTTCCACCAAATTAAAAAATATTGGTTTGTTTTTAAATGATATCAGTGCAGCAAAAAACTCCATACCCCTTCCCCCAAAATATAGCTGATCTGCTGGTTTTGATGCACTTTTTTGTGCTTGAAGAACTCCTATGCAGCTTCTATTTAAGATGAAATTTGGCAAGTGATTAGACCGTAATATGTCTAAATGCTTTGAGTATTTTGGAAAAGAAAAAAAGAAGAGCTGAGATAATAAAGCTCCAAAAGTTGCTGCTGTGTATGTATTGCAAGTGCTTTTCAAAGAAGTTTCATAAGATTTTTAATTAGGTGGTTAAGACTATACATGATAGACTGGAACTGTTTGGTCTGTGGGGTAAATAATGTGCATTTTAAAAACGTTTATAAATACATATTTCCCCACTTGACAGTGGTATTCCAGTCCACTGAGTAAATAATGCATATTTTTAAAAATTCATAAATACATATAATATGTAAAAAAGCTGCCCAGATACTGTATGTTTGGGACCTAGAAACTTAGATGATGCTGCAACAGACACAATCCCCAAGGGTAATGATACATACTCTGTAACATCCCATGAAAGTGTGCTTTCAAAATGAAGAAAGCAAGGAAATTCTACAGACCAAATTACACTCATATAAGACTAAGGCAGTGACACCAACCTCTGGGACACTGCAGAGTCAAAGTAAGTTTGCCTTTGTCCTCAGAGCACACTGCTAAGGTTTTTACTCCCTTTCTTTTCCTTCTTGCTGCCTTAAGAACTGCATGATTTCACAAAAGAGAGCTGGCATTCAAGTTTCAATTCTTGAGCCTGTGAATTAGAATACACATGGATGATTCAGATGGATTTTGTTTTCTATTCTTTATTTTTCTGTATTTATTTTCTTTGTTTCTTATTAAAAGGAATGAGAGAGTAATCTCAAGCAGCCAGAGACCCCTGGCTTGATGTAGGACATGCAGAATCTTGTGTCTCTAAGTAATAAGCGTAGATGAGTAGGTCAGGGCTTTCACTTTTGTAGTCCTTTATACAACAAAGTGCTGAAGCACACACTTAACTTTAAGTGTGTGCTTATACTCACCCCTATTCAGCAAAAAACTTAAGCACGTCTTCCAATCTACTTTAACTAGTGCATATGTTCATATCTTTTTCTGAGTCAGTGCCTAAAGTTACACCCATAAAGGAGCCCTGACTGAATCTCTATCAGCAACATTAAATGTTATTAAGGTATGTAGACCTGCTGGGAGTTGTGCTATGCGGTGGTCAACAAATCTGCTCCCTCCTTCTTTGTGTGTTTATTCACAGGTATGCAATAAGGTGTGCCCACTGAGAGCAAATTCTTCCCAACCTGAATGGCAGCATTTCATGTCATCCTGAATTTTTTATGTTGCAGAGGAAAATGAGGCCCTGAAGAGAGATGGAGACCAAATTGTCTATAAAATTATAGGGAGGAAATGTTTTGAATTTTAACATTGGTTTTGTTTTTTTCCCACCCCCGCCCTCTCCTCCCCTTCTGTACAGAGATCACCTTCATGTGATCTGATTCCTTAGTGAAATTATTCCTGTGTGTATCTTTACATTATTTTCTTAGCTTCTAACTACTGTACTTCTGCACAGTTTTGTATCTGCTAGCCCCAGCATTTACAGCCTACGAAAACCTCATAAATCTACTTCATTTTTCTAATAAGACATGAAAGTCCTTAATTGGCCTTAATGAAATGCACTTAAAGGGCAATAAACGTGTTTAAGCCCCTCTTTCAGGGTGAGCTACAGTACTCTCACTCTGCTCTGTTTTAGCCTTTGTGGTAATTAATCACTTATTCATATGTGGCACATCAGTAACAAGATCAAGCAACTACTGCACAATTGCATGATAATAAGCTGCTCATATATGTGTCAAGATTTAGCAATCCTTTTTAAAGCCTAATTTAAACTCATTTTACAACTAAGCAGGCTGCTTCTCTGAAGTATTTCTACTCAGTATCTTTTTTACATATTTCTGCTGAAATGCCATCTTTTCATTTTGTTTATAGAGCTTTATTTGCCTTAAATCTACTCGTGGCACCACAGTGAATTACAACCATGTTGGAGCATTACCATTGTATTTGCAAAGGGTTTGTCTTTGATCCAAGACCACAGTCACCCTCACACAGAAGAGAAGGCCACAGAATTAGCATGCATTAGGATAACTTTTAGAATAAGTAATGAATTACACTGATGGCTTATTTTCCAGGCTGCTGAGGCTATGTCCCCTGTGAATCTCAAGATGCTTGCCACCATCAGGGGGCAAGAAAATGATCTGGGTGGGAGCACCCAAAATATTTTTTTTCACAGAAGTCAAGCCTTTGATTCCTGTCAAGGAACCTGCTCCTAAAATCTGAACTCTGATTTGTAGTTGCTTTAGTTTCTGGAAGCTCATTCTGCAGACACAGAGAGGAGTTCAAGTAACATTGACAGAAGTTTCTGTCTTCTAATGATCTACTGGCCTGAGATGAAAACCATCAGTGTCCAAAATGTCTGTGAGAAAGATAATTGCTTTTACCAGCTGGGTGTTGCTACCCATGGCAACATATTCAGAGAAAGTGACCTGAACATTTAAGTTTGATTTTCAAACTAACAATGAATCAGGCAAGTGCTTACTACATATGAAAGACCACCAGTGAAAAACAGGAGAAGTTTGGGCATGTAATTCTTCTTGGATTATCTCAGATAGAACAGCTGTTAAAACTTTTAGTTTTGGTTTTGAAGGCCTGAAGTCTATTTTATATGGATTTACTTTACAACAGCAGTCAATAAAGCCTGCAAAATCATATTCAGATTTCTAATGGATTTTTTCTGTCTTGTAGCCATTTCCAGTTGTTCAAAAGTGTCCCTTGTATTTGACATAAAAGAAGTGGAGTGTGTTTCTTATTATGAGTGCAGGCACTTACAGAAACCAGTGCATAAGCACTTAAAACCCATTTCTTAATCCAGCCCCCCACAGTAACCTGGAAACAGGAAAAACGTATATAGTAATCCGTGTGTGTGCTTGTGAGAATATGTGTGTTGGCTGTGATAAGATTGTCAGTAAATCTAGAGACGTGCCCTATATTCTGGCAGCTCAAGATCAGCACCCATGTATATTTCCTATTTTGGACTCAGTGTAGTCAGAGGAAGAAAGAATGCAGCCCTTTTCCGAGTCATGCTCCCCATGCAAAGAAAATGGACCCATACCATCTTCTGTATTTAGGAGCTTGTGGGAGGTGTTCTGGTCAAGGAAAGTGATTCCAAAGGTGATGCTACTGTACCTTGAGCAGTGTCGGTCACAAGCTCGGTGGAACAGAACTTTTCATTTTAAAAGCATTTTATGTTACATAGTACTGATCCCTTAAAGCTTAGAAGCAGAATAGAGCAGGTTTTTGTCAGTCTTGAAGTACTCTTATACCTAGAGTTAAGCGATTTCAGGAAACAGCCAGAGTGGAAGAATGGAACAATTAAAACCCCATTAAAGTTTAAACTCCTTTCCAAAGTGGAGGATAACTAGGGAAGGTTTAAACAGTTCTTCAATCTGTAGCTGCTGGCAATTGGGACCAGCAGGAAAGAAGGTGGTTGGGAAAGAAGTCTTATTCCAACAGTTGCTCATTCTGCAGTAGTTGATATTGTCTGTACATTGCTAGCTCAGGCAGAGGAGGCTCAGCTATGAAATAGTACCACAGAAATATGAGGATTTCTACACTGCAATTAAAAATGTAGCAGAAAAGCATTTGTTTAACAGCGAATATAAAAAAGAAGGTGGAAACAGGGAAAAGTTTTGGGCTTGACTAAACTGAAGACTCCATTTAAATTCTCAAGGCACTCAGTCTCTCTGCTAGGAAACCAGATTGTGCCTGCAATATGGGACAAGACACTTTGAGAGATGTTATGGGAAATCCTAAAATTAACCCTTGACAAAGCTATTCAGACTTGTCAAGCACAGGAAGACACCCAGTCCTAGAAGACTAGGAGAAGCTTATGGGAGGTGATTGGTGCTGTGAGGTGCTGGATGTGGCACAGAATGTAAAATGCTACTTCAGAAAGCAATGGGGATGAGGACAGGGAAGAGAAAGCTGCTAGAAATATCCCCAGTACCCACTTTAAGCAATAATTCTAAACAATAAATGTGTTTATTTTTTTTTTTAAAAACAATCAAGAAGATGATTCCTAAGGTGTTTCAGAAGTATGTATTAGAAGGAATACACAAATGTCATTTAGAGATCGAAGAAATCTCAGAGGATGACTAGAGCATTTTACACTGGGCTCGTGTCCTTGCTAGAGTATTCCCTGGAAACCAAAAATGTAAATGGGTTAAAAAATGGGATTGTGCTACCAAGCAGTCATCAGTCGCAATCTCTGGTTCAAGAAGCCTTTAAACCAGCAAGGTATAACAGGGAATCAGTCAGGTCATGCCATCTCTCATCTGCTTTCTCTTAACATCCACTGCTAGTCACTGTTGGAGACCGGATATTGGGAATGATGGACCTTTGATATGACCTTGCATAATGGTCTTATACCAGACTCACAGTATCATTCTGGTTGGAAAAGACCTTCAAGATCATAGAGTCCAACCACTACCCTAACTTTGCCACATCCACCACTAAACCCTGTCCCCTGGCACCACATCTGTCTTTTCAGATGTCTCCAGAGATGATGGTTCAACCACCTCCTTGGACAGCCTGGATCACTGAGAAACTGAGAAAGCTATAAAAGTTCCTCCTATGACAAAAGTATAGTCAAAGTAAAAAAATAAAATACTAGTGTCACAGGGAAAAATGGCATTGTTTATATTGTCTGGAAAAATCCATGTACTTGTCCTCAGCTGTTATTTTCATTCTTACTATTCCTCTGGGATATTCTGTTGGAGAGAAAGGTGACTGCATACCAGATCTATACACTTTAAACACAGTTCATAAATGCCTGATGCTGGATATAGGATAGCTGATAGGAGTTTACACTATTCAAGCTTTGAAATGAGGTTGTAGATGCATCACTAGTGATCCTGTTATCCAGCAGATTGGTAGAAAACCACAATTAAAATACTAAAGAGTCTCAATTCATGAAACCTCCAGTCAATCTCATCTCTATTTAGCACTCTAAAATTACAGATCAGCACTAGTGAATCAAGCATGGGTTATCAACTGCTACCATTTTTTTCTGCTGAAAATCGAAAACCAGGATACCTACATTGTCAGAAAGTAATTTCAGAATCCCTAAGGACTTGCAGAAATAAAAAGGGACAGATAAAGCAACATAGGATTACTTGGAACTTGGGAATTTCCACCATGTCATGAAAATGATGCTGTGTGTAGCTACAACACAAGAAGAGGCAGTACTAGCAGCAGTGTCACAAAAAGAAGCCTCAGTTGCAGATTTGACACGCTTTTTTAGTTTTCCATCCCTGAGGCATATATAGTAGGGGTAAAATGATAGCTAATGGGCTTAGTGCTGTCTGTCAGCAATGCTGTTGATGCATTTACCTGCACGTTGCCTACAGGTCTGCAGAACAACAGAGGGCCACTGGTGCAATCTGGTGCATCTTTCCTTACATTCTTATATCCTTAAAGAAAGGGCTTCAGAAATTTCAAATTCTGTGTTATATTGATTATTCTTTGTTTTTCTTGTCCCATCTAATGGGGAAAGGAAAATCCGTGTTCTTTAATAGGTTTGAGACAGATTAAATAGTTGTTAGATGCTCATGTCATATGTTGCCTAACCAGCTTACATGGATGCAGACCAAAATCCACTACCAGGTAGTGGACTGAAATGAATGGAGGGAAAAGCTCTCTGTGGAAAAATGGGCTTTGGGCTGTATTCTTGTGAACAAAGAGGAATTTCTGCTCAGGATCAGTGACAGACATTTAAATGAGGTGGCTGATGCTCTACTCTTTAAAGCCATGCAGAATTGTAAATTAATTTGCTATCTGAAGATCTATCTATCTATTTAGACTGGGTTTGTAAGGCTGCTGGTATTTATTTGCTAATCTGATCCTTGATCTATCCATCAGTTTCCTCCTAACTTTTGATTTTTTTGTTGAGCATCAGCTAAAGGTGATATGAAATCATGCCAGCTGGTATGCACAGGGCTCTCCAGCCAGGGGACAAATGCTGCTGCTTCTCTAGGTGCAAAGTAAAGGGAGAGGAAAAGACAATGCTGTGGGGCAGTCTGCTGGAAAGGAGGAAATGAGAGGACGTCTTGAGAGACTCAGGGGACCTAGAGTGGTTTTCTGTGGTGAATGTTACTTTCGGTGCTTAGCATAGAGATGATATCATATAGGTTGGTGTCCTGGCTCTGATTATAGCCAGGAATGGAAGTGTAATGAAGGAAAGCAGAGAATGGAAATCTCAGGTTTAGAGACTTTTTGAGAAGAAGATTGCATCTCCATGATGGACTTTTCTTCAAATAATTTTCCAGTTGGTTTTTTGAACTCATTTATGTTTTCCTCATTACTTTCTACATTAAGCATGGGAAAGTACACCCCTGTTTCTGTTTTACAGCCTCTTCTTGATAGAGTCTTTCAGTGTCTTCTGGTTCAAAAGTAAAGAAAAATAGTGAATGACCTTTCCCTATTCACCTTTCAACAGAGCTTCTGATTGCCTATTGCTCTTCCTCTCATTCATTTCTGTTTCCAAGCTGAAAACTCCTACTCTATCTAATCACTCCTGATAAGACACTCATGTCACAGCTCTGATCGGTTTTGTCACCATCCACAAAGCCTTTTCTGAATCTACTGCAACCTTTTTGAGGTGGCTGTATGAAATATTCAATAGGTGCAGTATTCCAAGTTACAAGTGAACCAGGCAATGGCAGAGTAATGTTCCCATTTTCTTCTTTATTTCTTTCCGAATGGTTTCTAATATTTTACTGGTTTGTTTGAGAGTTGCTGAATGATGAACAGACATTTTTAAAGTACTATTCAAAATGGCTCCAAGAAATCTTTCCCAGTATTAATAGTAGTGAAGAGCCTATGCTTCTGTCTGTGTAGTTAAGTTTTTTTTTATGCTTTATGACTAGGCATGGATCAGTGCTTGGTTTTGCTGCTGCTGCAGTGTTCAGTCCCTCAGTATTGTAAGATTCTTCTGTAGCAATTTGGTCAGGTTTAGTTCTGAGGATCCTGAAAAAATCTGTGCCATCAGCAGACTTTCTCAGCCTCACAATTCCTTTCTTGCTCCACATTATTTATAATATGTTAAAGCACCCAGGTTTGTGCAAAGTTCCCTGAAGAGCTGATAACCTTCCTCTAACAGGAAAACTCCTCTTTATTTTAACTCCTTTTTCCCTGCTTTTTAACATATTATTAAGTCATCAGGGGTCTTTAAGTCTTATTCCACATTGATTTAATGTCTTTAAAATGTTTCAGTGAGGGATCTTGCCAAACCTTTTTCTTTCAATCAGAAAATACTTTCTCAGCAGAATCACTCTTACCATTGTTAACACTTTCACCACATTTTAATGGATTTATGAGGCATGATTTCCCTAAGCAGAAGCTATCCCAATGTATCATATTTATTTAAACCTCTAATGCCCGTATTCCTTATTACTGATTGTACCAATTTTGACCAAAATACATCAGACTTACGAAGCTGTACTCCCTGATGCCTCCCCTGGGAAGCTTTTTAAATATCCATCAGAATAGTCATTTTTGATTGCCTGATATCAGGAAGGAGTTACCCATAATTTTAGAAACTTCCTTTAGAACTGTGACTTTATGAAACTTGTCAGAGTTTATTCCATTTTTCTATATTCCTTTATTTCTTTGGTTAGGAGGATATATTTTTTTTTTCTTCTAAACTTCTCTTATACTTCATGGCTTAAGCCAAACCAGCTTTATTTCATTTTTAAAGTATTTTTTTAACAGGTGATTCATATATTTTCTAAAGCCAGTGCCATAAGATCTGAAATATGTTGCCATTTTAGCTGGTCCTTTTAATTTATTTTTTTTCAGTGTAGTCTTTCTTTACTTGCATCCCATGTTGCAACTGGAAAGAACCCACAGTCTATTATTTTCTGAAGTCTTATGATCTGTAAACAAGTCTCATGATTGTGCAGAGGGTTTGATTACAGGATTCCAGCTAATGGAATAATGAAATGGCTCTGCGTGTGTATCAGTAGCCTCTCAATGACCTATGAGCTTGCTGCCAGTTTCAAAAACAATTGATAGGAGAGACCTGAAGTATTATTTCATTTCTATAATTTCATGGAAATTGTCTTGGTACCAGAGAGAGACCTCAGTTGAATGATTGCCCTGAGCTGAAAGTCAAAATAGGTAAAACTTGGGCATTATTCCTTTTGTCAGCAGGTGGATATATAGTCAGAACCAGTGCAAGTGGCTGCCTCTTCCTTGACAGAAAGTGTCACAGGGAACATAAGACATGGAAAACAGACACGTATAAAACCTGTTTTCATTCATTTTTTTCAGCTTGTGAAAACACTTTTTTAAAGGTTTAAGTTGACAATGTGATTCTGATGTAGGTCTAAATATGGCTCTCTCCAAGAATGTTCTGTAAAGCGGGGAAACTAGAAGTCCACTTGCTGTAACTCCCTACACTGCTTCCATGAGTGAGGTAGCCAGTTCTTTACCTCCTGCAGTAAAACAGCCCTAGGAACCTAGTCTAAAGGTATCCAGTCTTTTGGCCTCTGGACCCCAGGGGAGCACAGGAAAAACAGCAGCTGACTGTATGGTCACCTCTCTATACTCCCACAGTTTGCTTGTCCAGTCTCTGACCTCTTCTACCTCTTGGGTACTGAGGCAGGCAAGGAAAACTCAAGATGAGCCTGACAGCAAAAGTCTGCATTGCGGCAGAGGATTAGGCTTCCCTGCAGTGGTCAGGGACCTGCTGGGAGGGATCTCTGTTTTGGGGTGTCCCTATGCTGCAGTGAGGGTGCTTCGAGGTCACGGTTGGTATCAACCAGGTGACCTCATGTAAACCAAATATCTGCTCTGAACTGTAGTTCTCCTTATGTACTGTTTCATACCATGCAGGATCACCCTACAAATTTGGAATCATTAAAAAAAAAATCAACGGAACCACACAACTTGATAATATGTGCTAAGGAGAGCTGGCAGGATTTGCTTGTCTGTAGCACTTAAAATTGAAACTCTCCATCAGCAGGCTTCCTCAGTGCTATTGAAGGTGATGTAAACATGTACCAAAAATCTGAATAAAGTCATATTTCTAACAGTGCAGGCAAAAATTCTGACCTAGTTTAATCAGTTACTGTGCTTTTCTGGTTGTTCTGATTTGTTGTTCATTTACGTTGGGCAGCTGGACAATAGGATTTTGCATGGGCCACAAACAATGAAATAAAGCAGCAAGATGTACTGTATTTTACTGAAACATAATATAAAGGGCAGCAGGGGACTAGTCAAAGCCCAATATTCTGAGACTGTAATTTTTTATCACTGGTTTATTTCCTAAACCAAAATGTTTTTGAGTATAAATATTGGATGAAAGCAAAGCTGCACCATGTTTGCTGTCATGGAGGCAAGACCTACTTTTTATTAGAATTAAATTAATATGGCATAAGTAGTTTTATAGTTTTAACATTTTATTATTATTTACGTTCTAACTGCTCTGCATAAACAGAACAGTTCCTTGCTTCTTTTTGTTTTTACTACTAATAAAAAGTAATAGGCATAATAATTCAGGGACTGTTTGCATTTCCAGACACTTTTGTTCTGCCATGTTTACCTACTCAAGGAGACATACCGAAAGCCAGACTGCAAGAAGCTTTAACACAAATTATAGCAGTCACTTTTCAACCAAACTATGTATCTGGGAACAGGAGGACCCTAAACCAAGTACTTACAATTAGAATTATTGGTGAAAGGACTTTCCAATAAAAAGAAGACTGAGAAAGTAGATGTGTTCAGAAAATGGCAAAGATTGCTTTTCAATTTTATTTAGTGTATTACAGTAATTACATTATAGGTATATTAACAGACATGTTTTCCTGATTATCAATTGATTTCCCAGACTACTCAAAAATGTGCAGAAAAAGGCTCCTGATGGATTTGAAGGTAGTTTTTAGCAATGACATCTTGTTGCATTGCATTTATCAATATAAGGAGTTTTAATTAAGTATGGAAGAATGTCACCAGTCCCAGAGCCAAGAAGCTAAGAATCTCAAACAATCATCAGAAAACTTGTGAATTTGTATTGTCCTTCCAAGATCTCTAATAACAAAGGAAAAAAAGTAGATTTCCACTGCTAATGTGTCAGAGGATGTGGTATAGGAGCATTTGTATGTTTTAAGGTATATTTAGCAGTACAGCTTGGAATATATAGCTCGTAGAAGTATTTCGTTGGTCTTCCCTGAAGCCAGGAATGTGCCCAGTACACACTGTACTGCTAATAGTTTTATGTAAAGCTGCCGACATGTAACCTCTTTCTAGTTAATCCTTAAAGGTTGGGCAATGTGGTCTTTTCACAAACACCAACTTTAGAGAACATAGCTTTCCCAGGCTCTTCCTGCTGCCAGTGCCTCCTAGGAACATTTCAGTGCCTTACAAGGTTTAAACCTCTCTGCCCTGACCCAGACTCTAAAGTCTTCCTCTCCTCACTGGTCCTTTGGAGAAACTGAATGGATTTGTCTTCTTTAGCTAAAGGCAGGGTTTTTTTTAAACCTCTCAAAACCTTTGACCAGTGACTGCTTAATGTGGAGTGACACCTCTCCACTTATCCATAATTTGGTAACAATTCAGAAGTTTTTCATACAGCACCCTCAAACACAATTCATCTTGCATTTGTGGGACACTAAGTACTTCTTGCCAAGTAAATTATGTAAATTTCATTAGCAGAGTATGTGATGTCACTACTTATATGTACTACCTTCTAATTTTACTCTGCTCTTGTAAAGGGCAGAGTCTTTTCACACTTGTGTGGTTTATGGGTGACAAACAGGAGACAGTGAGGTGTGGTTTTTAGTGATTATTAAACACATTGAGCATAATAGGTTACATCTTTATCACTATCAATTCTGGTCCCCTTCATTCCACTAAAACCACAAAAGGCAATTGAATCATGTCTAGTGACTTCAAAAGGCTTTGCATAAAGTTTAAAGAGGCATATAGTTTAAATACAGGTTTATATAGCTCATTAGCAAAGCTAAGGATAAAATTCAGCTATTGACTAAAACAGCACAAGCTCCTTGACTTCTTACAAGGGCTGAGTTTGAAGCTCTTGGAGCCTGCTTCTGCTTTCACTTCCATTAGCATAGCAAACATCACTACAAAAGCCAGTAGAATTGTCACACAGGCATAAATTTACTAAAAGTTAGTTGAAAATTAGGCCCTAAGTCTCCTTTGCCTGAGTCATGTTTTAGTCATTGATCATTTTATCCTCAATTTGGGATGAGCCTGGATGAAATTTTGCACAGCCCTGTCGTATTTGCAATCTAAAAAGAGGTTAAGGAAATAACCACAATGGGAGGAGTGACAATATGCAAATGCCTTTGCAAAGCACATTCATCCTCAGCAGAGTTGTAACATGTCCCATGGTTCTCATTAAGGGTTCTTTGCTAAATCTTTTTGTTTTTCCTGTCTTACTGGCAAATGTTTACTATTCACAGATACTTACTGTATTTAGCATCAAACTGTAGCTGGAATCAAAGAGAGCTTCAGAAAATGTTGATGAGCAAGGAAAGCTGCAAACACATAAAGCCGAAGGTGGGAGGAGGTCAGGAATTCTCTCACTTCATGTGGTCAAAGGCCAGGGAATAGGTTGTGCTTTCCTCTGCAGCACTGCTGTCTCACAGTCTGCGTGGTCCCTCTTCAAAAAATGAAGTGTTCTTTGTAGTTCTCCACAGCTGACACAATGACACAGAAACTCCCCCTCCTCCCCAAAGCATCCCAGCCGTTGGGTGTCTGAACTGCTGCTGCTAGGTGCACCACAGCTGCTGGGGCCACTCATAGCAAAAAGTCTGGTTTTTTTAGGACCAGCAGGTGTCTAGCATAGTCCAGATGTCTTGCAGAGTCCAGATGTCTTGCAACACAAAGCAGGACCTCAAAAAGCACGTCTCTTCCCTGTACCACCTTGCCTGCAATGGTGCTTCATTTTCTCAGTAGAGTAAAATCCTGTGGTACCCTGGAAATCATGATTTGAAATGCTGACTTCTGATGGTGATTGCTGCTCACTTACCTACTCAATTCTCAACTTCTACCAGCTGGTTACTGAAGAGTCAAGCTCTGGCACAGAAGCTTGTGATTTGATTGTTTTAGTATAATCCAAGAGCAGAGTACATTTGCTTGGGAAGCTTGGGCTATGCCACTGCAATTCTGGATATAAAAGAGAAAAAAAAAATAGTGGGGAAAGCCCTGTAGTTAAATTTTGTATTGAAGTTTTAAATCAACATTCAGCAAGATCTGTAAAGTGGGATTGACTGCTTCTAAACTCTGGGGGAGTCTTTAAATTGATTCTGGGTCAGGAGATAGATACTAGTTTGAAAATGCAAATGCTGGACTTGTGCATCCTGTTAAAATACTCCTGGCTCAATTACTCATCTCTCTGTTGTAAATTAATTGACTTTGCCTTATCCTGTTCCCAAAAGGGAAAGTTTCCATCTGTTTGTACTGCAAAGTTATTGATCTGCTTGGTGGCTGTGTCTGAGTCCTTGGAGACATTTTGAAGGAGGCAGGGGAATCAAGCTCTGCAGCGTGAGTTATTGCAAATTCACATGGGGTCATGTTTTGCTCACAGGCTGTTGAGGCCTGAACAGTCTGCAAAGCTCAGAGATACACTGACATTTGGATCGTAAGTAAGAATTGTCTAGCTGTGAGGGTGGGTGTTTGCAAGTGCAGCATATTTAATTTTAAGGTCAGAACCCCCAGGTGTCCTTCCTCCTTACAACGGACACGTGTGTGGCTCAGAGAGAAAGTATGTTGGCTGGCTCAGTGTGAAATAAACTGCCACAGACTGATGTGGGTTTCCTTTATGTAAAGTCTGTGGAACCAGTTACAGCTCAGAGCCACTTCCAGGTACATTGCCAATATTCCATTTCTAGTGGTTCTCCTGTTAGTAGAGATTGTTCAGGAACCAAATAGCAGGCTGAATCCGTTGAGTTTGGAAGAGCAGAGCTACCTTCAGGACACATTTGGCCCCATGTGTCCGTGTTGAAGCTACTAGATCTTTTAGATTATTTTTTTTTCCCCCCTACGGTTTTTCTGTTGGCTTTTGTCTTTTACATTTGATAAAACCCTCTTCTTCCGTGTGGAATTCTGCATCCTGTGTCCAAATCTCATCTGTCTAACTTTTCTAAACTTTAGGAACTAAAGATGAAATGTGTATAAGCCAGAAATAAAATGCTGGCCGCACTGAAGGAGGTGGAAAAACTGAGTCTGATTGAATGGATTCAGACTTTTACTCTCAGTGTTTCAGGCTGAGCACTCAGGGACTCTAGCATCCAGAAAATACTGCTAGCAGTGAAAACACTTTGCTTTTTGACTATTAGATTTTCTTCCTTGTCCATGCCTATTTGTAGAAGAATATAGAAGACTCTTTTTCCCCAGTGCCATGATCTTTTCCCCTGCAAAACATGATATGCATTATTCAGTAATGTTATTATACTCTTAGGTGATATTTCTGTAAAAAAATGTCAAAGAACAGGTAACCGAAAATTATCATTCCTGTTCTATGTGAGACAGTGACTCAGTGCTATACTTGCTGCTTTCTTGCTCCATGCCACATGCATTGAACTATGGTGGAAGAACAAATTTTGAGTCCTCTGTTCCAAATAAAACTGCTTGTACACACATAAGCATAGATGAGAAGGACATAAGCAGGTACTTGCCTGGTTTATTTAAATGTCTCTCTGCCAGACACTGGCAAAGGCACTCTATTTCCTTTCTTGGGACCTGCATACTCTCTCATTTTAAAATTTACTATATGCAAGTACTGAAGCATGTAAGCTTAAAATTCTCTTTCTGGGAGCGTTCATGTGAATAGGATTCAAGTACTTGAATGTTTGCTGAAAATGATGACAAAAGAGGAGTAAGCGAATATTTATGGAAATTGATTGTGATATGCACCCCATTCTGTTGGACTAATCAGCACTAGATTGACTTTGTTAATGTAAAGCAGCTTGTCCCCGTCCCTGTGTGGAGGCATTAACAGTGGGTTGCAGAGAGGCCACTTGGCTTCCAGCTCCAGAGCAAGGACCTGGCACAATTGCTCCGAGGAGAGCAATTGCCACGCTTTGTGCATTCCTGTGACTGCACATTGTTACCCAGGTCTAGGTGAGAGCCCCAAGAATGGGACATGCTCATCCCTGCTGTTTAATACAATAGCTTGTTTTATAAAACAAGATCATATATTTATTTCCTCATCATATGATTGGGGAAAAAAAAAAAAAAAAGATAAAGCAGACAAGAATACTCTCATTTATTAGGCTTAGGGAGCTCTGATGTTCAAGCTTGGTTCTTGTGGGAAATGAAGATAAGAGAAAAAGCTCCCCACTGCCAGATATAACCTCTGCAGCAGGATCTTTAGGAAAAAAAAAAAAAAAAAAAAAGAAGAAAAAAAAGGACTACATCTGAAAATGTTTTCCTTTGTACTGTTGGTTTTTTTTATGTTCCTAGGGACCAGCTACATGGATCTGGGAATTATATGATAAACTTTGGATTTATGCAGTCAGTTCCTATGCCTCTTATTTTTATACTTGCTTAGATTCTGATCTGAGTGCATTGCTACTTTTCACAGTATTTAAAGAAATTTCACAGGATTAAAAAAAATCCACTTATATACACATGGGTTTGATATGTGTCATACCCTAAGGACCACGATCTAGCCAAGACATTAAATGTTAACTATTAAAAGGAAGGAAGAAAGGAATAAGATTATTACCACATTTTTTTTTTCTTTTGGCAAAATTTATATATTGGCTAAGTAGTACTCTTCCAAAGTGTGACAGATATCTATTTGTGCCAAAATGGTCTTGAAAAGTGTGATCTAGTGTTTCCCAGATTATACATCAAAGTGTTACCTAAAGCAAAGAGAATGGTAGAATTGGTTCAGCAAACACTGAAGATCTCTGAAGCAGAGAGAAAGACATATTGTTGTCCAAAAAAAGAAGGAAACACTGTTGAAAGAATAAAAAACTATCTATAAAAGTGTTTTGTAGATACATTTGCTTGATTCTTAAAAATTCTTAAAGAATCAGGAGAGTTGTCTCCTGATTCTTGAAGACACGAGTGTGTTGCAGTCATGTCAGGCACAAAACCAAAACTGCTATCACTTTTGTTTTATTAACAGATTAAGTACAATAGTATTTAACACAAACATTTTATAAACACATCACTACCACAGTACATTGTGCTGTGAGGAGCATGCACATGAATTTACAATTCCTTATATGAAAAAAAAAAAGATAATTTATATTAGATTATGCACCAACTGTTGGAAGGCATCTGTTAATGAAGCACTTGGAAAGACCGGTGTAAGTCACTCTATTCTGTCCTAGCCTTTGGCTCTGAGCATTAGTCTAACAGAGACAACTCTGAGCTGTGGTGAGTAAGCATTAGGAACCAGCTTTTGATTCAAAAAGAGCAAGTTCAGGTCCTGCAAAAGATTGACAGAACATAGCCAAAAGTAGGTACACATGCAGCCTGCAAAACAAGGTCCTTAAGAAAGGTGAATTCCTTGCAATCTGCTGGTGAGCCGTGGTGGAAGGCCTGGGTTTTTACTCTTTATTTGGTGGTCTATGTTTTTAAATATATATAAAGCAGTATATATCTTCTCCAAGTATTTTGAGGTGTACCTTTTGGTCCATGAAACAAACATGCTAGATACAGATATCTCTGTGTTTGTATTCAACCAATGATATGTACCAGGAACTGACTTTTTTCAACTGCCCAATGCCACATTGTAAAATATTTCAGTTAAATACAGGAAAATTTTCTCGTAATTAATTCTGAAATATTTTGGACACATATATCATTTTGGGGAAAGTTGTTGTGTTTTTTTCCTGCAGCACGTATCACAAACAAACAACAATGTTCACACTGCTGCCCTAGGAAAAATACATTTCAGTCTTGTGGGCTTTCATTGAATAAAGAGATTTTGAACTGAGCTTCTTAAAATATCAATGCTCTATATTACTCCCCAGATACAGATATAAATCTTTATAATAGTGCACTTTAGAAGCAGCACTCCTGAGTCTTTTTTGATTGGTAATCACACTGTTTCCTTATTAATACAGTAAAAAATGTAAAAGACATAAACATTTTGCAATCTTTCTGTTCTTTCTGTATGTATATACATCAGCTTCTGCTTTAAGCAGTCCTAATGTTTCACCCATCGTATTTTTTATGAGCTTATATGGGAAGGAAATTGTACCAGAAAAGTGAATTCAGTGACAGCAGTTCTGTGAATAAATCCAGTTGTCTTTGATATTCTGAATATAATAAAAATGTACAAAAGTTAAATTTCTGCATCATCACAGAGTTATGTAGACTGTTTTTAATGTCAGTAAGGAAACAGTTCCAAACCAACAGCTTTTTTTCCCTGAAATGCTGCCTGATTTCAGGTTATGTTTTCATTAAAACAGCTTGTTTAAAACTCTAAGACATGCTGTACACTTGCTAATCCTGACCCTAAAATATCTGATCAAAATGTAGAAATGCGCAGGAGCAAAAACTATAGTTTGGATAAAATGTGAAAGTTCAGTTACTCCTAAGATTTTTTTTTTTAGTGTCATAATGTCTTGGTTTGAGCCAGGATTAAGCCAATTTTCCTTTTACTGAATTTTTTCCTTCAGTAAGCTTTCTTTTAACTAGCAACAGTGTATTGTAGCTAAGAACTGATAAGACAGTGGAGTGTTTTTCCGACTACTGGGTCTTCAAGGTCGCACCTTCACTCTGCCGGCTCAGACACTACGGGGAGATCTATGACCCCCTTGTAGGAGGCTGAGTTAGACAGACAGCAAAATTGGCCAGAGATATTCCATTCCATATATCTACGTAAGCTCAGAGGAAGGTCAGAGATCACAGAAGACAACTTCCTTCCTTCTTCTTCTTCCCTTCCCTTCCATCCATGGCCAGTGTCCGGGGAGGACTCTGTCCATCCATCACCGTTGACCCCCAGGCTCGAGCTCTCCTGACCCTCATCACTCTCCGCTTTCTCCAGCAGCAGCTCCGGGATTTCTCAGGACTGTTTGAGCTGAGAACAGTGCTGTGGGAGTTGCTGGGGGTGGGGGGAGGCGAGAGGCTTTGCACATACCTGAACATATTTGTATATAATAGTATACATTTTCTTATATCATTCATTAGTATTTAATTAAAGCTGTGTAGTTTAGTTTTCAATCCAGCCAAGTCTATCTCTTTTTCTCTCTCTCCTTCCCTACCTGGGTGGGAGGGGGAGGGGATCGAGAGCATTGTTGTCTGACCTGAGTCAAACGGTGACACATAATTTTCCCCTTTCCTTGTGCTTTGGCTTTGCTGAAATCTATGAAGCGTGGGCTGTAGACAGAGTATTTCTATTACCCCTCCAGTTATGTAGGCAATATGTCTTGCTCTCACCTTGATTAATGTTATGTTCGTGTTTGGTGGGGATCTATCAACTGTAGGCTCCTGGGATTTGGCTTGACTTCTGGCAGACCCACGTCCTTCCCTCTAGCAACTTGTTTTTCTAGAATTCAGACGTGTTTGGCAAACCCTCATTCCTTAACTTCTTTTCCCATGTCTGGACAACACTTTTAGAAAATCCAGTCTTTTGTTTTGGGACAGCAGAGCAGTAGTTGTGGTTTGGTTGGTTTGGGGTTTTTTTTGTGTTGTTGTTTTGGTTTTGGTTTTGGTTTTTGGTTTTTTTGTGGAATGTGCAGAGCAATGAAGAGGTCTAAGAGGTCTTTCTTATATCAGCTGTTGCATCCTGAGGTAAATGTTTTGAAACTCCAAGAACTGGGTGTCTTCAGAGTAAAGCACAACTTTGGCAGTGTTGGGTGATTATATGATTCCTATTTCAGAGTATCATTTTGGCTTTATTGCTGTTTGCCAGCTATCATTACCTGTTAGAGTCTACAATGAAGACAAATGGAAATTAAGTCTGTTTCTTAGACTCCAGACACATTTAAAGCAAAGCCTGAATTTACCATTGCTGTATGCTGCTGTCAGTAGGACACTTCTCTAACGCTGACAGAGCCCTAACATCTCTGGAAAAGGTCAGGAACTGGTCTACAAGTACCATGCAGATGTTAACCCATCATATTCCAGAAAGTTTTTGTGAATTAGGGAATGCTCACCCTCTGGAACGTAAGTAGCAAATACAATACAGATTTCTTATACTACACTTTATGGCTTTAGGAGCATCTTTGGATTTTTACAGAGTATCCTCTGGTTATCCCAGCAAGATGCTTGTATCTTGAACCCCTGTAAAATCTTTAGGGGATGAAGGGTGAAGATATTAACAAAGATAAATTCTGTAGACCTGTATTTTTGAGACTTCCATGAAATTATGGTCTAGAAGGACCATGTTTATAGCTTAATTGCATGATTTCTAGGGTAACCTTGGAAGCTTGCTTGCTACTTAGTTTTAGGGATAAATAGTTAATAGGCATTTTGCAATAGATTTTTTTGCAATAAAAACTGGTTGGGTGACTAGGATTGAGAGAAGGATTTCCTCTCAAAATCCGAAGTTATGTTGGATGCAGGATTTTGCAGGGATCTTGGCTACCTTTTTGGTCTTGTTTGATGTGATATGTTAAGAACTTTATGGGAAATGTATGCTTGCAATATTTTCAGGTGATATGAAGCTGGAGGGATGGCAAAGGTGCTGAAAGACAATATTATTATTCAAAACTATTTTGACAAATTGGAAATATGGCCTAAGAAAAATGGATGAAAAATCGAGAGATATAAGAAAGCAGGTATATCAGGTGACCAAATACAGGACAGGAAAGTTAAAGCTGGTTAGGATCAGGTTTTCAGAATTAGCTTTGAGGTCAGTGTGATTACAAACTGAACATAAATCATGTTGTGGGAGACACAAGCTTCATGATGGGATTTATGAACAGGAGAGCAGTCTGTCATGCAGAAGTAACCCTTGTAGTCTGGTCAGGAGTGGTAAAACCTGGCTGAATTGCTAGATCCATTTTTTGAGACTTCCAAATAAAAGCTGGATCACACAGCAACAGTTCAGAGAAGGGATATGAAAATTAGGAAAGTTCTAGAAATTCTTCCATGAAGTACTGAAACATCTTTTGTAGAGTTAGGTGGCAATGCATAGCTGTAGAGAAAACTAAGGCACTGAGGTGCAGGATTTTCTGGTTCTGTGTAGGAAATTCACACCTCAGTGCAGTCTCATGCAGAAGCAGCTCTTCATAGTCAATCATGCCTTGGCCATGCAGTTCACACAGGATAGGAAGAATCTAATCCTAAGGCTTCCTAAATTGTGACACAAAGATGTCATAGACATAGATTTTATACTTTCTTTATACTTTATACTTCTATACTATGCTTTATACTTCTATACTTAATAGACATAAATTTTATACTTTCCTGTGCATCATTACTAAGGATTATTTACAGAGTTCCTCAGGTGTTCTGGCACTCTATAGATAGAAATTAAGATGCTTCCTCTGGCTCTGTTTCTCTGCAACATAATCAACAAAGCCACAGATTACACTGGAGTTTTTAGAAACTGTGATGTCTGCTTGGCCAAAGTAGTGTTTTTCCTAATATTGAGTGTCCCTGCATTGTAACAGCTCAGAAAGGACTCTGTGCAACGTGCCTAGGGAATAACGAGAACAGTGGAAAGGGGCTGTGCTGAGGACTAACAATGGTAAAACAAGTGACACATTAATTCACTGGGATGAACTGCAACACAGAACAGAACACAATATGAAAACAGGGAGGTTGCAATGCTGAGGAAGTCTTAAAAATTGATTGGAACACATAAGAAATCTAGTCCCTCCTTTTCCCTGAGGTGGAAGAAGTATATCTAGACCATTCCCAATTATGTCTTATTTTTTCTTAAAAACCTCCCTCCCTTACTGAAGGTACCACATAGCTCCCAGTTTCTCAGTTTCCAGACCTGGATTATTTTCCAAATATATATATGCCTGTATATATATGAACACACATGTACACACACATGAATTCTCTGTTGTAAAGTAGGCCAATTGCCAATTGCTCTTCCTGTGCCTTTAATGGCTCCTTCGCTACCACTCCAGTGTGATAGTTAGGTTTATCACAGAGTTCTTTCTAACTCAGCTATTCCTGTTTTATCCCATTTTCTAGACATCTTACTGTTCCCGCTGCTCTTCTCTTCAGTCTCTTCAATTTCTCTACATCTTTCACAAAGTCTGACACTGAGAGCTGACACAGAAGTACTGCTGTGCTTGCTAGCAATGAGGAGAGTGAGACAATTTCTTCCTGTGCCTTACACGGGATGTTCTGGTTAACACATGTCAGAATGAGATCTGTCTTTGTGTGTAACAGCTTTACACCATTGGCTGGGAGTTAGTTACTCTGCTGTCTTCCATGACACCAGGCCCTTGTCTATGCCACTAGCTAGTCACTAATTAAGCACGACTGTATTGGTGCCTTTGATTTTTTCTCTACAGATCCAGTACTTTCTACCTGTCTGTATTAGATTTTGTCTTCTTGCCTTAGAAGCCATGTTCATACAGCTAGGCAAGGATCTCAAGTTGTACCAGAGTGAGCAGTGTTGGTATTTCACAGATACAACGTGTTACCAGCTAACCAGCTGGGAGTAGCACCTTTTCCTGACAGTAGACGTGACTCCTTAGTGTGACAACAGGTCATGCCAAAGACTGAAGCCCTTCTCTGTGCTTTTCTGGGTTTTTTCATGAATTATCTGGGCACATGGCAGCTATGACACCAGACACAGGGCTGTGTCAGGAACTAGAGTGATTGTGAAAGTTAGTGTTAGCATGTGTCATGACAGATAGTCATGAACCAGTCAGAGCTAAAGATCAGAACAGACCCCTGTACCTGTTACTTTGCATGAAAAAAGGAGCAAATCCTGGGGCTTTCTTCCAAAGTACCCGGGAGCATTGCAATCCCAGATAAAAGAGGAAATGTTCCACTGTTTAGTCACATTTAGTCTAGGTTTCCATAAATCCCTGATCATGGGTATCTTTACAAATTGTACTGTATGAAGAACTAAGCTGTTCTTGAATATTAATCAACCCAGACTAGCCAGATCAATTCTGTATTGAGGTCATGTTACTCTCTACCTGCCAGGTGATGTCAGGGCAGTTCCAACAGTCTTTAAAGCACCACATAATTTAAGGCCATGAGCACTAATTAAAAGTTTTGGTTGCATTAATGCACATGTTCAGGAATCACTTGGAGTTGTGTAAAATGCTGGGCTTTTGTTTATAACAGAAATATCAGTGGAAACTCGTAGGTGCCAAAGGCTTTGCGTGTTCTGCCCCCAGCTTTGGAGCATGGTGCCAGCTGAGACTCAGAACGTTAATTCCATAAATGCCTCCAAGTCAAGACTACAGGCATGTTTGTTTAATCTGGCTTTTCCTGAACAATAGCTCTGTCTCTGGGTGCATTCTCTGAAGTGCTCTGAGATATTTTTTTTCATGTTTTTTTTGAACATGAAGAGCACCACATACGTAAATGTATAAAATGTGCAATGTATTTTTAATGTGCAGTGATACATTTATCTTCATCACCCTATGCAAAAAAAAGAAACTTGCATTCATTTGATTCCAAAAACTCAAAAGGATTTTTTATAGCAGCAATGAAGTTAAAAAAAAAAAAAATCAACCCTTTCTAAACTTGTATATTACATAAATAATGAACATTAATGCAGTTTCAAAAATTGTAGCAATCATTTCTCAAATGTATTGTTATTTTAATACCCACAAGAGATTACTTTGATTTTCTGAATAATATCTAGGTTTACAGCAGGAACTGCACAGCCTATGTGAGTAATATGAGACCTAATTATGTTATACTCTGAAATCAATAAGCATGTGCATTTAAAAGTGAGTTATTGATGCCACTTGAATGAAATCACCTTATCTAGACTCTTGGTGCAAATTTGGGCATACCAAGTTTGTTTGGAATCAAAAAACAAACCCTTCCAAGCAAGTCTTACATTTTGTTGTTGTTGTTTATCTCACTTTCACCTTCACCTTCAACTCTCCCCCTCCTCTCCTGCTCTCCTGCTTGCCTTCACCTGGCATCCTTTGCTCATTTGCAAATCTCAATTGAACACTTTTTTTTTTACTTTTTTTTTTTTAATTTTAATTTACAAGAAGAATGCAAATTGCTAAAATGCAAATGTTGGTAGTGACAAGAAGCTATATTCGAAAATATGATACAGGACTTTGATATAGAACGAATTGTGTCTGTGGGAATGACAAATGATACTCATATAGTTAAAATGCTGTATTTATTTCACCATGACTCTCCATGTGGACACTCTTACTCAGAAATAAACACTTTTTTCCAGTTTAGGTAAACTGCTTTCAAAGCAACAGATACTAAAATGGATAAAAACTCTCATTTTACTCATACACACACACATTCACATCCTTACAGAGAGAAAACGGGGGTTATATTTTTCAACTGCAGTGGTTTAAATTCCCACATTACTATATATTGTTATAATTTCTGATATAGTCAAGCTCTTACACTCCATATGGCTTCCATATGCACAAACTCTTGGTTACTGAAGATGGATGAAAGCCATATTGTTTTTTAATGCATGTGTTGAGGAAAAAGAGCTATCACTAACCTGTGAACTGATTATACCTGGTATACTTAAGCTGATGCTGTTAAAGCATAACTACAGTTGTATAAAGCTATGCCTATAGCAGAACCTTTTGCTAGGATGCAAGTGGTAATTACAAGCATGGTATCTTTTTAAAAAGTAATTTATATTACTGCAAAATATAGATTATAAAGATACTTATTCTGGGAAGGAAATGCTTTTGCCTATTTTATGGAAGGAGATGGTAAAAGCCATACTAGAAGTGTCTTTTTACTGGTACAGCAGCAGCAACAGTAGGACGGGTTGCCGACAGAGCTCCACTAGTGCAGACCAGACCTCAGGGTCCATTTCAAAAGGTATTATGTAAATTGCGTGCTAAAACCATCGTGACAGCAGAGAAACAAAGCCCCTTCCTTGAGGGGGAAGGAATATGCAAAATTGGCTGGGGATGGTCCAAGAGTTTGGGGCCTGTTGTCATACTCTGCAAGGATCTGGATGAAAGAACAAGCAGACAAAACCAGTTTCAGTAGGATGCAGCAGGGCCACAAACCCCTCTGAGCTGAAGTGGTGGATAAAGTCCAGGGGCATCTGGGAGACCTGGCAGCACAGCTGACTCATGTCACTGAGTTCAAGCCCTGTTTTGGACCCCTGGTTTGTTTTCCTGGGATTTTGGCGTGAAGTAGAAAGGCTGAACCTAGCATCAGATGTAGCTTTCACAAAGCCCCCAAACATTTCATGGCCCATTTCTCATGGTTCTGGATCTGCCACCCTGGAGAGGTCATAGGCAAAGATCTGCAGAGAGGTAGCTTATCTTCAGTCATTCGTATGTTTACAGATCTACGGTCAAAATATTGAAGCAATTTCCCAAAATAAAGAACAAAGCTGTAGGTGATCATTGGTAGAGCAGTCAAGAGCCCTTGCTGTTCTTTTGCCTCCCACCCCCACACACCCTTAGACACTGGCTAGATCCTGCATTAAAAGCTGTGCTGGGTGTCGTGGTGTCAGCATGCAGTACAGCCTGAATCCAACAGAAGTGCTCTTGATCTATCACCAACATGAAAGAAATATTACACTCCAGTGGCAGCAAGCAGGGGAAAAAACAAATAAAACACTATTATAATATTTCCTGTGAAGGAAGTTGGGATAATATTATGGCTGGTAGCTGACCAGCTGCTTTCATTTAATATTTTTCTAATTTTAGTCTGTGTTGGTCAAACAAACACAGCTTTTAGGAGATTTCCTTCAGTGTTAACAGACTGTCATGTAGTTAGTTGAACAGAAGCTTTGCAGTGTGAGGTATGATTAAGAAATGTGACCTTTTTAAAAATAGTGCCTCATTGATAAAATTAGCTGTTCTTGAGGGGGCCAAATTTTCAAAACCTGGGGTCTGGATTGTGCTTGTCATTGGCTCTGCACTGCTGCAGTTGCACACCTCTGAGAGGCTGGATTTGGACAGGGCAGGCCTGCTGATGGTGGTGCAAATCAGCAAAGAAAATGGAGAAATTTAGTATTATGGCTGTGCTGAAGCCAGGGTGCTGGCCTGGGTAGCTCAGCCCCTGGAAACAGTGGCTGTAGCTGGAGGTGTGAATGTGCTGCCTCGCACCTGCAAAGAGGAAGTCTGGGACTTAGCCCTTCTAAAATTATTCCTGGGCACAGAATGCACTATTGTAGTGGAGTTTTGAAAGAACTCTTTTTTAGAGCAAAAAATAAAATTTGCTGGCTGGCTGGTAGCAGAGAGTAATAGACAGTCTGCCACTGTGTACTCAGTGCCCAATGTGCTGCTTATTCTAAGTTGAGCTGCTAAATTGCTTGGTCTTAATAATTTGTTGTTTGTTGCAGTGGTGGGGCTGCTTGCCTGCTTGTGTTGCCATGGCCTGTTAACTCTTCCCCTCCTGAGGGGTGCTGCCCCCCATCCTCACCTTGACCCTCCTTTTGCTGCCAAGTTCCAAGACTTTTGCCTTGCACGCCCTTTGCTTTGCAAATTTTTCAGGACACACAGAACTCTTGCATGAGTCAGAGAGCTGGCTTCAGCTCGAAATTCCTAGAATCCATAACATTGGAATTCAGAACCACACACTGCTCTAACATTCATAACCAAAATGTCATGGCAATGTGACTCCTGCATTCAGCAGCATTATGGTTTGCTACAGATGTTTATGAGTGCATGGGCGCAGTTAGAAAGTTTGCTGCCCAGTCTCCATTCTGCACTGAGGGATTTAAAGAAAAACCCAGGCACCAGACCCATTTTAGAATCTGTAAAAGCTGTTTGGGGGTATTCAGGACTCCTGACTAAATTCACCCTAATGTTAACAAACTGTGTAATGCCATCAACGTTATGTGTTAAAGGGAGAGGGAACAGCTAGAAACATATGCCAACTTGTCTGTTTTATACAGTGCTATTACGATCAGAAAAGCAACTCTATGTCATCTTAGTTTTCCGATATTTATGCTCCATCAGTATGTTCATAACACACTGGTTCAGTTGAGAATTTAAGTGATATTTTCATTTTGCTTAATAGTTGGTAATGGAAACACAGTCTGGTGTCTCAAAATCAAACTGTAAAAGCCCTTAGTCTTTGCTGAAGACTTCTGTGGTGAAACTGCTGCTCTCTGAAACCTCTGAGACAATGGGTGTGCTTGAAAATAGTGTAAAGGAAGAGAAGGAAGACAGACTGGCGAATTGCCAGAAGCAAACACCAGGAAGAGCAGTTTTCTATTTACAAATCTCCATGCTAGAATGACAGAGTTCATACATCCAAAGGAGGCCAGGAGAGGTAATTTTAATGAAGACGTTTTGAGGCTGGCAATGTCCTTCTTATTCCCAACACTTTTGCTAAGTCAAAGAGTTTCTACAAACTGTAGCTGCGGTCAGAATTTGATCCTGTTGAGCTGCATTTAATACCTAACAGTTTTATAAGTCTATTCTTCAGCAAAACAACCAAGTGACATGAAAAAATAAGAACAGCATTTGAAAATTAAGGCAAAACATGAACTCCAGTCTTCAGGGTATGTTCCCAACTTTTTGCTCTTCCTTTATTTATTTGCTAGCATTGCAATCAAAGCTTCCCTGTAACTACCTGTGGAGGCAGAGTTAGTGACTAGTGTGAAGAGAACATGAAGGAGGACACATGTCATGGGGGACATTAGCCATTATCCCAAACAAGAAGAGCATAAATTCCTTCTGGTAGTCAAAACCAGGATTATGGTCACAGCATCACCAGTACAGGCCACAGTATTTTTTCAGAGATGTAGTCCTCACAGCACTTCAATTTGTCGTTCAGTCTCTGAGTGCTAACCCTGCCCTGATGCCACCTAAGTATGCAGGGTGTGTCACGCTTTTCTTGCATACCCTTAGAAAATGGCAGGATTCACCCGTAAATGGCTTATTCTTAATTTTTCATTCTCAATTAAAGGAACCACACACTTGCCATATTAAAGTTTAAAATTGTGTTTATTGAGACATATGGGTATTTACTATGTGCAAATGTTGTGTTTACTTTGAGATGTTTTCATATGTGCATATTTGTGTTAGTGATAAAATTCTTATGGTAATTTCTACATAAATGTGTATAGTATGTTTTTTGAGTGTCTCTGGATGTAACTATTAATTGTCTTGTTGCTAATCACCTTGGGAATGTAAAATATTGAATTGTGTACTTGATGGGTCACGTGCTTGTTATTTTACACACCTTTTTTAGTGAAATTTGGAGCAATTTTAAGTCCAGCTTGAGACAACCTAGGCAGAGTTGTCTGTTTCCTGCCCTGCCAAGCCTCTTCAATTTATTTGAAACATCTTTTAAAAGACATCTGAGGAGAATTCTCAGACTCTTGGAGGAAGTATTTTGCAGACTGGTAGGAAGGAACATTGCAGTTTCTAGAAGAGGGGACAAAGTCTGACATACAAGTATATGGAGACAATTGGAAAAAACCAAAACAAACAAAATGACAAGCCAACTTGGATGCTTGTATTCACAGCTGCTTTTATTCTTAGTGTGCCATTCAGTTAAGCATTCTCTGAGAAGGTGCTGCAATGCGTTCTCATTTTTTTGCTATTAAAAAGCCTGTTCCTTGAAATGTTCCTATGGAAATCTTTGGCCACCAAAATACTCCACTTACTACTGCTCATGACATCAGTCTTACTAGCTCTGAAGTATCAATTAGAAGAAGACCAAGTACTGTCTCCTGAAGTGAACGAGAGCTTTCATTCTCACTTCAGCAAGCCTCTGATTTGGCCATTTTTCATGTAACCACTAGAATACCACCTGGGCCTAACCCCCCCATGCCGTAAAATTACCTGAAACAGGGTCAGACTATTCTCAGTTGTGTCCAGTGACGGAACAAGAGATAATGGTCACAAACTGATACACAGGAGGTCTAACCTAAATATAAGAAAATACTTACTTACTCTGAGGGTAACAGAGCACTGGAACAAGCTGCCCAGGGAGGCTGTGAAGTCTCCACCCCCCCGAGACATTCAAAACCTGCCTGGATATGTTCCTGTGTAATCTGCTCTAGGAGATTCTGCTCCAACTCCCTTTCGACTCCTACCATTCTGTGATTCTGTGATTCTGTGAAGTATCTGTAGGAGACACAAGCATTGTAGTTCAGATTAAAACTGGTTTTTTGAATGGCAAAAACCCATGATCCTTATCATCTCTGCTTGTGTATTAAGAAATCTCAATGATGTACAGGACCACGGTTACCTGGCCTGCTCATAGATATGGAATCATGGTCCAGAAGGAAGAAATGTGCCCCGTCTCCTACCTGGGAAGGCCCTGTTACTAGAAACAGTTCCTCTGCATAATTTGAGTTGGCCTTGTCACTCCCTTGAGTTCGCTTTCAGAACTGTGCTATCGCTACAAGTCAAATTATCAGAAAACTACAAAGAGAAAGAGATATTTAGACTTCACACTATCTTATATAGGCTGATACTCAGGCTCTTTCCCAAAGTCTGTAATACTGTTATAAGCTGGGCAATGATTTGTATATATGCAGTTCTTAGCATCAACTACAATTTCAATGGAGGGGATAGGGGCTGGAAAAAAAAGAGCATAGTCACATTAATTACAGGTGTCAATCTTGTTATGCTAGTTGAGTTTCTTTAGGATTAATTTGGCTCATTGTTGAGAACAAAATTCTGTAAAATATTTGTGTACTTGTCAGAGTAGTAGAATACACTCAAATGCTGTTTTGCAATGACCCACTTCATCAGAGCATTTTCATCACAACAGCAGCTGGTAGGATTAATGTCAAATGATTTATAAGGCAAGTACCCTACTTTAATGATAGCCATTATTGTGATTTATCAGATACTTTTTAGTATCCTGACAAAGAAAAAAACTTTTTGAAAATTAGGGGCATATAACCTGAAACACAAAGCAAATTATTTGTCTTCTTGAATATCACTCAGGTCTCAGTCAGGTAAGTAACACTGAAATCTTTGGGGAAAAAAAAAAAAAAAAAAATCAATGTAAAAATCACATCAGAAAGGAAGATAATGAAAATCTATTTATTACATACAAATTCTTTTTGTTTTGAACACGATATGAATCTTGTAATGGCAAGTCTTATATTTCTGTGAATTTAGCAGATGGAAGCAGGATGTATGAAGAACTCCAAGTCAACTGAGAGAATAATTTACATGAAATCTTCACCTCTGAAAACACAAGGTTTCCCAGACAATAACTCAAGCACATTTAAAAAACCTCCCCTGCATGGAATGAAGTTGATTTATTTGCGGTTATCAGGGAGAAGGATTTTCTCAGTATGTTATCCTTGCTGCCAAGAAGGGGGTACAGTAAGTTTGGGCTTAAATACGTTTTTATCATGAGTACTGAGTCTTCTAAGTGCATGAGTCCTTCTAAGCATGCCAGGCTGTTTCACAGCAGCGTGCGGCTATAAAGACAGGCCTGTAACTCCAAATGTTTCAAACCGTTCTAAAATTTATTAGGGCTGAATGCTCCTGAGAATCTCATATTTTTGTACTTTCGTTCTTGCTTAGGTGTTTAACGGCTGCCTAGAGACAGATAACCTCTGTGGTTATCTGGTTAGCTATTAACACCTAATTATCATTTCACCACAGACTTTGGGCTGGGTGATTGAGAATCAGTATGTTTAAAAGACTCCAAACAAAGGATTTTTAAAATTATTATTATTTTTTTAATCAATTAAATTATTTATTCCCCTAATAAGAATCTCCTCAGTAGATATGGGAGGAAAAACTAAGGAGTGGCCCAGCACTTCGTGGGAAAAGGCTGGTAAATTGGGCAAGGGATAAAAAAAAACTGCATTGATTTTTTCTAACTTTACCTTTAGTCAACTAACGCAAAGGAATAGTATGGACTAAGTAAGAAGAATCATCCTTGGCAACAACCAGTGCTAGTTAAAGTTCTAAGCAAGACACATTATTTTATAGCACTTCAAAGGTATGGATACTATAAATACATATTATTTTCAGGGTAGGAAGTGGCATGCCTTTGCTCTGATTTCTGGTCATGTGTCTTTACTTTTGGCTCTCTAGTGAGTAGATACAAGAAAACTAACCTGCTCCTGGGAAGGAGCTCCTTTAGGGAAGACTGGCAAATACCTTGTTCTTAAACCTGGTCTTGCAGTATCACATCCTCTTCTCCCTCTCCACACAACCTGCCATCTCTCAGCCCATCTCAAAAGTCTTTGAAAAACTTGCAGTGAACACAAAATAGATGGTTGCTTTAATTTGATGTGCAGGTCCTGACTGCTTACAGCATTCACATACTGCCTGCTGTGGTTCTGAAACTGTTGCCAGTGCTGAAGATGAAGAAGAGAAAGGAAAAGTGTAGGAAGTAGGAGAATCATTGAAGGAGGAGCCCTGATTAAACCTGGTGACTGATGAGCAAGGGCACAGTTTTCAGAAGTCACATGCTGCTGATAATATGGTGACATTTGGCTCTTATAAAAACAGGAAGATTTTTTTTTTTTTGTCCTTTGCCTTCTTCTTTTGTGTGATGAATGTAGCCTTCTGCATCTTCTAGTTATTGTCACTACTCTGTTCAAAAGGCAGAAGCCCAGAAAGAGGTGCTAAGAAACAAACTAGTCAACATGAGACAACCATAAGTAAGTATTCTATGTAATTACTATACCCTTTTATCTCATTCATTCACTTGCTCAATCACTCACTCTTTCCATTTATCAACTGGCACATCACCACCTTTCAGATTTTAAGTGATGTCTTCCAGGCTTCTGGTTTCCCTGAAGACTTCCAGTCTCAATGCCACATCTTCCTGAGCACCTTACTGATGCTCCATGTGGCTAAATCTATAACCTCTCTAAGGAATGTTTTATTTATGGATGTGCACTCAGCTGGTGAGGGGAAACACTTGTATACAATTGTGTATGCACACACTGCCATGGAAAAGTAAACAAAGCTACTAATTTCTACAACTATGTGGGGAACGTCAAGGGCACAAGTGTCAGCATGTTTCATAAAATTCATGTAGGGACAGGCTTTCTGAATCAGATAGCACTGTTTCCTGTAGTATCTTATCTGTTGCTTGTGGGTGAAAGAAACTCTTTGCTAAGTATCTATAGAATTATCAGCTCAAATGGAAACATGTTTTCCTGCTGTCAATTTTTAGAAGTTGTTTTTTGTAATTCCTAGAAATGGAAGTATAGAAGTGAAGTGTCTTCTTACTTTATGAAATGTTATTCTTTTTACAAACTACATCAAGTTTTCACTAAAATACCTTGTGACAATTAGTTCCACAGAGTAACAGGGCCTTTTGCACTTCTCTGTTGCACTAAACGAAAGTCCAGAACCAGTAGTATGACAACAGATCTAATTCCAAAAATTACAAAAATGTTAATACAGAGGTTTGTTGAATGTACTAATGCTTGATTCTGACATGCCCAAGAATAAAATTTATTTGTTTATATTTGGCGTTTTCAGCATATGAGAGAAGGAAAGACAGGCGTCATACCCTTAGGTTTCTTCTGGGTGTCTTCCGTGGTACTGGTATGTAGCCCCACTCAGAACTTCACTTACCTTCTGATTTAGTTTTGGATTTAAGTCAGAACAAGAGAAATTAAGTTGAAATGTATCACAGTGCTTTCTAAATGTAATCACAATAATGCTAATGGCACCTCCTGCTCCAAGGATATGATGGTTTTCCATGGACCCAAATATTCTGGACAACAGGAGCAGGTGACTAGAGACTGTAGTACCTGAAGCTCAGCATTGCATTCAGTGAAATTATGAAGATCACTAGAAAAGAAAGAAAGTAGGTGTCTGGGCTTAATTTGAGAATACGCCACGATCCTTATGAAATAAGGAAGTGGTACCAGGGAAAAGGGAGGAAGACTTTGATTCTAACTTGGAGGAGGAAGTGTACAACCTGTGTGCAAAGGCCTACAGTGAGATTTGGTATAGCAATGTTATCCACATACAGCTTAAAAGGAAATGTTAACACTGTAATTAAATCTATGTGAGGTTTCCCACTGCAACTGATTATTTATTTTGCAAGGAAATTATATTTTTTAAAGGCAACCTCCTTCAGTGTTGCTGTTTTTCCCACAAGTATTTTCTAAGAGGTGGTCCTTAGAGAGGATATATGGATTTGATGGCTCTCAACAGCAGTCTTTTATTGTCTAGTGTCAGAAATGTAATATTCAAAGATGGGAACAAAACTTGCTCACATCATATTGTTGCACTAGTTAGAAGCATGTGCTTGTTGATATAAGCTACCTGTCTGCATCAAAAGGGAAAAGGCTCCACTTGGGGAGTCAAATGCTTTTCAATGCCTGCTGGAACTCAGCAGCTGAATTGAGAGACAGTGTCACATTTCACATCTTATTCATGAAGACTGCTCCTGAAATGCCGAGTATAGTAAAATGTCCTGGACTCTTGGGAAAGGACTACAGGATCAGAATTTAAAGTGGGAAGTTCAAAACTTATGTGGCAGAAAAATCCCAAGAGGCTAAAACTACTGTGCCTGTGCCAGTTATTAAGCAAAACAATTAATGCAAAGAACACATGCTAAGTTGGAGGCAGACAACACGAGCCACAGTATAGGGGGTAAACCGTAGTAAACTTTGTTCTGAGAACATTGCGATAATCTTATTCTTCCTGTGGTAAAGTTGAAAGTATTGAGGAACTGGAAATATCTTCACCTCACAGTGGTGTATTTAAAGCTGCTGAACAGCTGTTATTCTTCCATGTATTTATTAGTATTCCCAGAAAGTTAAGTGAGCAAATAACAACAGCTAAGTGTATTCTGAACTTGGCAGGGGTCTGGATTTCTGTCTTTTACTGTGACAAGGAAATGACAGAAGATTTGGTGGGAAAAAAAAGAAAAAGAAAACTTACCTGCTATTGCATTTACTTTAGTAAACAGAAGAACTGAAAAGAACAACATCTAATTTACTCTTTGTTTCAACTATTAAAGCATAGCTAATTATTTATAAGTTCAGAAATAAGCACATGGAGCTTAGTGAACAGTCAAATGTCCTAAGGGGCTGCAATAATAGACAAGAGGTTATTTTCCCCAATGATTTTTTTTTCTATTTGTCAAAGTAAACTCTGTAAAGCCTCAGCAGACTTGTTGTTTTTTAGAGCAGCTATTGTTCTGACAGTCTCTTCATTTTCCCTTTATTCTTTTTCTTTCAGTAGACCTATGCAGCAGAAAGTGAAATGCAATGAGAGTTTTGTCAAATCTACATCAAAATAAAAATCCAAAGCAGTATTTAACAGGAAATGGAAAGAAAGCAATCTATTTTGCCACACTAGCTTGATGCTTAGTTGTCATATTTCTCACGTTTGTGACTTCTCCCTTTGATCACTCTAGTAACAATTCCTTAGACTATTAAAACTGGAAGCCAGAAACATGTTAGTGGAAAATTCTACTTTTCACCATTTATGCTGTCTGTTTAGTTTGTATTATTTGCTCACTTTGGACCCTGAGAATAGGCCAATCTCACCACTCTCTTACCCTGGTGTTATGACAGTGCCAACCTGTTGAGACTTATTTGTGAAGAGGTTAGTGAAGTGTGATTGATGGGCTTTGACAAAACCTTTTTTTGGGCCAAGTTTCTTTGGTTAGGTGGGGTGGATGTAGATAGTAGGACTTTACTGTATTGCTGCTTGCAGCAGAGGGAAAATGTAGGGAGCAGGTAAGAGTGGTGCAACACTGATATATTGTATTGGGCCTTTGCTTTAGATCTGGTTCTGCTTTCTAGTTCACTTTGAGAAGAAGAATCTCCTTGTGTGTGAGGTTTCCCTAAAGGGATGTGCTTAAATTAGTTTTCAATTTGACCTGGAATTAGAGTGCTGGGTCTTTTTCATTTTTGCTCTGTCTAGCACAGAATCACAGAATGACAGAATTGCTGGAGCTGGAAGGGACCTCTAGAGATCATCTAGTCCAACTCTCCCAGTGAAGTAGGATAACCTAAAGCACTTTACACAGGACTGTATCCAGGTGGGTTTTGAATATTTCCAGAGATGGAGACTCCACAACCTCTCTGGGCAGCCTATTCCAGTGCTCCATCACCCTCACTGTAAAGAAGTTTTTCCTCATATTTAAATGGAACTTCCTATGTTACAACTTGTACCCATTCACCTCAGAACACCTCAGAGCACTTCCAGATGATCGGATAACCGCTGTTGTTTTTATTCCTCTTTTAAGCATAACCAATGGTAAATGCTGAAACAAGACAACAAAGGTGAGAATATTACTAGACTAGAGTCTAAATTATCTGATCAGTGTCAGAAATGTAACAAGAATCATGACAATTACTTGTAAATGTTTCTGTTTCTACCCTTCTGTCAACACCCTTGGAGTTATTTACATTGGGTACTGTACATGGTGCTCTTTTTTGGTTGCTGTTTGACATCATTTACAAAGCAATCTGTGTTTTAACTGGGAGAGCACTAAAGTATCTTAAATAGTTAAAGAATTGCTAATACCTTTAAATCAAGCTCCACTCAGTTTCTTTGTTTGCTTTTTATGGAATCAATGGGCTCAAGTTCAGTGCTTGTAAAGATGGGGGACTGGCAATAGTAGCTAAAGCCAGCTACTCTGTGAGCCATTAGCAAATAAGCTCTTCTGTGCAACATTGCCAATGCAATACAGCCTAACTGGCAGCTCCTTTGCTATTTGTTCCTAGACTGTTCCTCAGCAGAGGATGCCAATGTGCTTGTTTTTATGTCACGGGCAAGTGGAAATCTAGATGAGGCCACCATGGTTATTTCCATTTGGGATGTAAGGCCACCCAGGTACTCAGGGTGAAATGTTAGTGCAGTGACCTGCTCAGAAAGGGAAGCTGTTGTAGAAGAACTTTTCTGCATTAGTATTTTTTTCCATTTTGTTTAAGTCTACTATTTCAGAATCATTGATACTAGGTCCTGAGGGCATGCTTTGGCTACTGTAGCTGACTAGATGAAGTATGTTTCCCTTATTAACTTGTCGAAGTACGATGCAGCTGCATCATTTGCTCACCCATTTGCTTAACTTAAATAAAGGTTGCTGGTTAGGCTTCTGTTGCATTGTGATCTCCTGCTAATTATCAGTGTATTTGTTTTAGAGACAATTAGCCACCTGGTTCATTCTCCCATTGAAGTCAGGTCATCATGAGTTACATCTGCTTTCAGGACTCTTCAAGTCCAAGATATAATAAAAAGATGATGGCTGTGATTATAAAAAGCACACAGGGTTGGTCGTAAGTTGTACAGCATATTGAATTCCCAAGGAGGACTGGCTTACAAAGCTCTTGCAGGGGCTTCTGTCTGCATGTCACAGGAGATGGATGTGAATAGAAAACAATTTTGTGATGCCAGAAGTCCTTTAGCCCATGAATGGTAAAGAGTGTTTGCAAAGGTAGATTGATAAAGGCTAGGCAAAGAGAGACATGATACTTCCCTTTGGCACTGTGGTGATACAACAAAAAAGTGACAAGTAAGCACGTCTCTGCATACTGCATTTGCATAAAAATAAAAGTTGTTCAGACCTGTGGGTGTTTCCTTTTTAAAAATGTGCTATATAATGTGGCATAAGATTATGTGTGGTGCACATTTACTTTTATAATCCCATATGTTCCGGTAAAACTCTCTATTTTGAAGTAAGGTTTTATTACAGTAGAACCTCATTAATTCTCACTAATGACTGGGACACCCTTTGCAAATTACTGAATTTTGTATACAATTGAATGTCATTAAATGCATTGTGTTTCTAGATGTTCTTCTACATCCTGGGGAGGACAAGCTGCAGAGAACCCTGCCGTTTGTGCCTCAGCTATATTCAGTCTGGAGAGGGGGGTACAAGCCATTGCAATGGATTTGGCTCCAGGTGTTTGCTGAAGATGTTCACATGGGGCCAGCTCTGGAGAGCATGTAGTCCTGTATGAAAGGAAAAACAGATGGGGACCTGACACTGAGTAGATTAGCATAATTTACTGTTTCATCCTTTCTGGCTTGGGGTCATAGAGAAATCACATTCCTGAGTTTTCTGCAGACCATAGGTATCACTAGTCTAATCTAATGGCTCCTGACTTAAATAGAGGCAAGAGCTAATCTTCCAGTAAAAAGCATGCCCCAGTTCTTCCTGAGAAGCTGCATCAACACCCGCAAACACTGACAATAGAATTCAGATTTGCTCAGGTATACTTACAGAAGTGTGTATTCGGTGTAGATGAGACACAGGGTGGTTAAAGGAACTTTCTGCATGCATAAATGTACTCCCGGAGATATCAAGTGGATGAGTGCTTATCAGTTGGTATGAAATGATAGGATACCTGCTGCATCTCATCTGCCATGTTATGGAGTAATACTACCAACTCAACAATTAGAGTGATAGACTTTAGTTTTTGTTACAGACTTGTTTTTCAGCCTTATTTCATTAACTATAACACAAAGAAATCAGTCCTACTGAATCACCCTCTGTCTCTCCCAGGATGGAGATTTTTTTCCAGACATATTGTAATTAAAAGCAAAACAACTTAATTCTGTTTACAATGGTGGCATGAAGAGGCTAAAAGGAGGGAACTAGGGAAAAAGAGGGCTCAGATACGTGTGTACAGAGGGAGGCAAACGTGGGTCTATAAATGGGGAAAAGGGTAAAATTGGTGGGAATGCCTAGGAAAAATAATCAATTGTTTAGAAGATCTGGTGAACCCCTGAGCAAGAAATACAGAGGTCATGGGAGGGTTGGAAGTCACTCATGGAGACACAGAGAAGCCTGAAGCCAGGAGAAAATTGGGCAGCAATATCACAGTGCACCCACCCATGGGGAGAATATTTGTGAAAGGGGAAGACAGACATGGTTGTGGGCTTCATGGTTGTGGGCTTATGTGAGAGGGGTGCATGGTGTGACCAGATTATGGGAGAGGAATGAAGAGTGTTGGTGTAAGCAGGAGAGAAATAGAAGTGAGAGGAGGAGAAGGAAAACTATATGGCAATGGAGAACCGGAGCATTCTCCTAACTGTTCATTCACAGGGCTTTTGGCACTTGTCATGTTTTAAAGAGATCTATTTTATAGGCAAAGTATAATTTATAATAGGGGAGGGAAGACTGTTATCTGGTTTCCACTTAAACTACTTTCAGCCTAACTCCCTCTAGCCAATTTGGTTAACAGTGCTCAGTGTCTTCCTGTGCAGATGTATTACACCTGTAATGATCCAGGCGTTTAGAACTGTGAGAATTGCAAAGAAATGAAAATCCCATTGTTGTCTGACACCTGAATTTTCTGTCCCAGCAGAAGAAGAGACACTGGCTACAGCTGATCCCTGACATTTACAAAGGCTAAAGGCCCCTACAATCATGTATGGTTGGGCCTGATTGCCCATAATTTTGCTAATTTGTTTTCCTCATCGTGTCTGTGTTTTTTTACCCACTTAAACAGGACTTGCATGGGAATTCACTTTCTGGTGCTCAGTGGCTGTATATATACAGTCACACAGCTTCTTTTTGAGCCTAAAATGCCTTTTTCAAGCCATAGAGAAATTACTTTCTATGTGATGGCTCTCATACAAGTCAGTAGGAGAAGAGTGAATGGGAGACCCTGTGGGAGCAGGATGGCAGTGTGGAGGAGCTAGATGAAAGGCACTGGATTGCCCTAATTTCCTGGCATGTAAGAAGGTAATTCATTTTGATAGCACATCACCACTGGTGGCTTTCCAACAGACAGAAAAGACTTGCTAGTTGAGGAAGTAAGTAATGTCACATGAAACATACATAATTTGCACAGAGAGAAAATCTAAGACCACTAAGGTTATTGTTTTGCTAACAATGATTCATGACAATGACACTTGGGAGAGTGTGGGTCTGGGGTAGGAGCTACAAATAAAATACATTTCTGCTGCAGGGATCTGCTCTTGTATCTGCTCTCTTGCAGACTTTTAGGAAGCTGTTGCAAACTTAATCCTGTTTAGCAATTATGACTTACTTAAATTGGTTCCGCTCTTCATACTGTTTAAACTTAGATTTAAGGAATAATATTGACCTTGTTGCTTAACATAAACCCTGTTAAACTAGCACATATTTAAAATGGTATTCTTGGCATTATGGAACAATCAAAGCAGAAGGCAAAAGCTTACTATACCATTAATATATATATATTACTTTTTTTTCCCCAGGAAAAAAACAAAACAAGTGAGATCTTTTAATAAAGACATCAAAGAATACATCTTTCTTCACTGAAAAGAAGAATGTCTCCTGACAAAAGCCAATTAAGGAGCGAATACATTTTATTTAGATTTGAAAATGTACATTCTTTTAAAATGGAAAAAAACCCCACCCAACCACCCAACCCAGTGTTCTTTTAAGACTATGAAGTAGCTGAGGAAACATAAAGAATATGACACACAGAACCTTGATACTGCATGAAAGAAACATAAAGACTGTGATTTTGCTGTTACCTAAGGCATAATATTGAAATATGTGTTCTGGGAGGACTTTTTCTCAGCTTGCCTAGAGATTCTGAAACAAATTTTGCTCCTGTTTATACCTCTGTAAATCTGGATTTTCTAAATGACAGGTGGTAGCATTATTCCAAGTGTGTGTACTTCTAAGTGCAAGTGGAACTTTGCCCTACATTAAGAGCAAACTAATAGTAGCTCTCCCATGAGATCCCCTTGTTTTGGGCATTCCTCATCCTGGACTTAAGGCTGTCAACATACATGCTATCAACTCCATTTTTAAAAATCAGAGTGAAAAGTCTTTCAGTCTGGGACAGCAAATAGCCTCTGTTGGAGGCCCTGGAGGGCCATACTCCTCTGATGCTTTTCCTCTTCTAAGGCAGGATATGAGTGTATTTGGACTTTCTTCTCTGATGGTTGTATAGTAGATTAATCTTAGTGAAGGAGGGGGGCCTGAGACAGGCTCCAAAGCAATTCCTCCCGCCCTTGATCTGCTGTCTTAGGGCTGGCTAGGGATACCGAGTCAGGTGAGCTTCCCTGTGCTAAGCTGAGACTCCTTGCATGTGTTTTGAATAAATATAACCAAGTATGTTGAAGAAGTTAGAAAACATCAGATATATATTTAAAATGTTTGCCTGTCTACCGCATGGAACGGCTAGGCAGTTAAAAGCAATAGTCAGAAGACATGAAAGTGCATCCACAAAACAGAATTGTAAAATATGTAGAATAAATGCATAAAACGAATGTTGAAGGCTTAGTATGATGGTGGAAACACCCATGGGAATACAAAATGTTCTGACCTGCACAGGACTTCAGCCAAATGGAACAGCAGAACTTGCACTGTCAAACTTGATTGTCCTTCAAGTCCTGCATCTTCCACCCTTTCCTGTGCAATCGGATTCCCCTGAGGAGAAAGGAACATAGGGCTCTCCCCACACAGAGTCCTTAACAAATGCTCCTACCACCTGCTTCAGATTATGCATTTAGGACAGTGTTTGTTGTCAACACTTATTCTTGAAGTATTTGGTGTATCAGTTGAACTATTTAGGTCATGTTGTTATTCCTGTGAGTAAATATTTGCACAATCAGGACCATAGATTCTAATTTCCTTGGAGCAATGACAGTCTTGTCTTATAGCCAGCATATGGGGAGTTTTAACTTTGATGATAGAGCAGTAAGTGTCAAAAGAAGATAGTAAAAGTTGGCTAAAATGTATAAGGAATCAGAGGAGTCCTGCTATATGCCAAACCAATCCTTATAATGGTGCAAAGAAGAAGCAGATTAAGATTTTAGAAAGAACTAGAAAACAAAACATAAACCACATTGTGCAAACCATATTTGAGGAAAAATCTTATTATGTTAGAATCTTATGTGTAAAGTAGTTGTGATTGCAAGGCCTGCTTGGTAATAGTAGAAATAGCACTTATAAGAAGTTAATTTGGGAGAGTGCATCTGATGCAGGAAGTTTTATACTAAAGAATGGTAACTGTCTTTAAATTGTATATTATATAACTGCAGTTTTTTTTCCTCTAATGGCACCATATTGTTTCTCTTGTCCCTTATTTTCTGCTTTCCAGGCTTTAAATAAAGTCTTAAACTTTTTAGAGTACATTTCAGCTTTGTGTTCTGATGAAAGCAATGGATTATATTTCTTAGGAGTTGCAACTAGCTTTTACTTTATAACATGACAATGAAAAATAGGTTGTGTCAACATAAGACTATTATTTCCTGTGACAAGATGAAACTGTGGCTCATCAGACTTCTGTGGGATATTGATCCCACAATTAGATTTATCATTAATTTATTCAGAAAGGCTAGATTCAGGATTGGAACCCAGGATATTTATTACACTCTAACTTGAAAATATTTGGTACCTGTTGTATTAGACAGAAAAGACTAATCAGGACTTATGAGAAAAAAACATTAATTTGTTTGAGTTCTTAAAGGAAATGAGAGTGTGTAGGGAAAACTTGAGGTCCCATCATGAAGAAATCTCAAAGTAAATAGAGCTTTATTGTGTACCACAAAGGGAGAAGTTGAAGACTGTTTTCTTTTATCATTCAGAGTCATACTGGAAAATGGATGGTAAAAACTTCAAAGTCAAGTGCTTATTGATGTTTTTGCTTATAAAAATAGTACAGGCACTTAACAGCCTTTGTATTATGTACATTCTCTAGCATGAGTGGGTAGCTGTGTTAGTCAGCAGGACAAACTAAATAATAAAGTTACTGATACATTTTTATAGACAAATCAAAACAAATACCTGGGCTTTCAGAATCACTCAGGATGCCTCCTTACAATAGAAGCAGCCACAGAAGCCTGAGTGGTTCCAAATGTTGTATCTGCAGAATATTACTTATAACAGCGGTGTAGCCAGAGTCCTATTGTGCAACAGTAGATTAAGTTGAAACACCTCTCAATTAATTGAGCATTTATTAAACACTATGATTTACAAGAAAAAATGTAGTTCATAAGGAGGTTCATACCTGAGCTTTTAAACTTCGGCAAGAACCTGCCAGCACTTCAGTATGGCACATCATTTAAAAACAGAAAATAAATGTACAGGCCTGAGCAAAGCATGGCTTCATGGGTATGCTGCTTTTTTTCTGATTTGAGGGCCTGTTCTAACAAGGAGAACACTGTGTCTCTTTCTGTATCTGTTCATGGGAGGCATTTAGGTGATCACTGAAGAGTGATTCAGGGAGCCTGAATAATGCCCTAAAGAGACATCTGGGGCAAGCCAGAAAGAAAACACAGGCATGGAGATGCTGCTGAACTTTAATCTGAGGATTACTGTCCTCAGCTCTCTGTCTGACAGGTATGCTCCTGCCTCCAGGCAGCTTGAGCACCCCTTAGTCACAACTTACACTCTGAGAACGGAGTGTCAAGACTATACTCTTTGCCCAGCCTACTGAACAAGCTGCATTTTCAACCTTACAGATGGGAAAAAACAAAGATGCTTCGCTTGTGGAGAATGATCCTGGATTTCCTACAGTTGCATTCTGGGGAGAAGAAGAAGGGATGCAGCCCCTAGAAACCTAGAACAATCAGTTTATACCACAATGACACAGAAGAACTGATGTGTCTGAAGCATTATAGGCTTTATTTAGTGTTTTTGAAAGCATCACAGTTAAGTCCAATTTAATTAATTCTAATAGGAATTGTATTTCAGATCAGAGTCTTGAGGGCAGCCATCATCACGCCTCTTTAATTCTCCTAACCTATATATTTTTACTGCATGGATAAATATGCTTTGAAACTAATGCAGTGTCATTGAATCCAATACATCTGTAGTGGAGCCAATCCATGCATACTCAAGTCACTAAATTTTTATGGAAATGAAGAGATTTCCTTTCAAGGCATAATATTTTCACTTATACCAGTAACTTGTCATTGAAACCAATGCTTTGTTTTCCAAAACCAGTATGTTTCATATAAATCATGCTTGAGTATTTTTTTTTTCCTTTCTCATAATTAAACCCATTGAACTAAACACAATATTGGATGTCTAATGAAACCAACACATTTTTATAGGGACTACTTAGAGAGTTTAAGCCAATGAATACACTATGCTCCTCAGAGTAATTTAATAAAGTGAACACTGTGAAGTGGAACATGCTTTTACAGAAAATCTGCCTCAGGACTATGCCCCCATATTTTCCTATAAGTTGAATTTCAGGCCTTAAGGTTTTCTACTCCTTTGAAGGATTTTGCTCATCTGTGGTAGCCAGACAGGCTACCAGGAGGATAAAGACATGCTGGGGTGAATAGGTCAGTGGTGGGTGAATGCACACTGAGTATCAGAGCATCCTCAGAGGAAAAGAGAGTAGCCAGATGACCAATATGCTGAAGTGATACTTGACTTGTTTAGCAGCCTCCTGGGACTCTGCTAGTTGATACAGTTTAGAAAAGACTGTAGGTTAAGCTGGCTATCACTGTGGTCCCCCCCAACATTCATCTATTATTGCTTTGCAGAGGTGCACCCAAAACCTTGCAGGGTTCAGATGGTGGCTGTGACCACTTCCACTACACATCAGGGGGGCAGGGGTATTATGGTGCAAATCCAGAATAACTCAACTTTCATAGATTTATTCTAGAATTAAGCAGTGTAACTGATCCATTTGATGCAGGAAGTTGCCACACACTGTAAAGAAATGTACTGTAAATTGACGGTAATTTGTTTAATACCATACAAACCCAGAGAGTTGCCTGAAAATTGGGTAGAAAATAGCCACCATTTTGTTGTAGGTGTTTCATTGTTTTGGCAAAGGTCAGATGTAATTTTTATAGCTCTCAATGGTGTTAGTAGGTTTCTTGGAAAGGAAAGCCTAGGAAAGGAAGGAGAAGGCTGTATACAGAACTGTCTGCTCTTTAGAAGACAAATTGTAGATGGTTCTGTGGAAATGAGGCCTCTAAGTTTCTAAGAAGCAAAAACTTTGGCATTTTGTGAACAACAGAGGTGTTCACAGCAGTTTCTTCCAAACTGTATGGCACTTTTCAGCTAGGATTGTGTGCAGTTTATGTCAAAACATTTCAGTGAAGAAATACAAATACAGACTAATGTTTGACTTCTTTTGTTGTGTTGAACTGGAGCCAGAAAAAGTATTTATATATAAATCCACCTGTGAAATGCATAACCCTCTCAATGTGACTTATACGTCTGAGGCTTACAGAGAATTCAAGCTGATTGACAGAAAATACTGCTCTACGGTGTCAGAACGTATTATTGTGCTTATATAGAAACACAATTCCCTTTTTTCACCAATGTACGTATTCATTGTCATTATGTTCTGTTATACTGAAGATGTTCAGGTACTGAAATACCCAATTTGCTAGGACCTAAAGCTACCATGAAAATATATTAGGCAACCAGATGGATAATTCAGCTTGTTGTTTAAAAAAGTGTGCATTAAACATTTAGTATTTGAAACCTGATCTAAAAAAATTATTCTGTGGGGTCAAAACTGCCATTCAGTGCAGGAAAGAAAGATAAGAACAGAGACAATTAAAGAAAGCTTTCCACATTTGTGCTACAGTTAGTTAGTTAGTTACTCTTCCTTTTTTTTTCCTTTCTTCCTCCACTAAGCCCGTGCACATCAAGGAACTGACAGTTAGTACAGTCTGCAAATAGATCATGAGCAGATTACATACATCTTTATGTATCTGGCACACAGGTGCTATCTGTTTTTGCAGAATAGTTTAGATTAAAGCAAATTAATTTTGTGTATTGTGTCCTATATGTACATGCCCTGCGGAGCTTCAGTTTCTCCCATCACATCCTTTCTTTTCACCCACCTTAGGGTTGCTTTTTAGACCACTTGCAGCAGCCATATTTTCCCTTATATCTTGTGCCACTCTCTTATTCCCCTCTCTTCTGCTTAGATATGGCACTGTTTGCCATTTCTGGTTTGTTAAGCACCATTAGGATCTTGCATGTTAGAGGATTGTTAAGTGAATGAAGAGGAGGAAGAGACAGTTGGCTCTTGGTAATTCTAGTATGGTGACCATTTTAATCAAGTGGGTGGCCTGCAGTGGCACTCAAAAATGTTCTCCCCATGACAGAGTGGAAAAGCGTGTCAGTTCCTGTGAATGGGCAGCACCTTAAAAAGTAGGTGGAGACAAGTATCACTTCAGAGGAGAAGGAATTACAAAAAAATGCTGCTTGGAGAAGCAACCTTGGAGTTGCATTGCACGTGCAGCTACACACGAGGGTATGGCACAGGAGATAAAGGACAAGAGCACCTATGTCCACGTTGCAGACCCAGTGGCCATGGCAAGCAAGCAAGAGACCTGGCAGGAAGAAAGCCGTAGAGGTACCTGTGGGGAGCTATAGGATGGGTCAGCTTGACATGGCAGTCTTAGAAAGATTTAAATATATTATGGCTGAAGCTACAACTACTATGGGAGAGGATTCTTGTATCTTAACTGCATAAAATGATACCTTAAAACTGAGTTGTTTAGCTGCCATGGATAGCTACATCTGTAGATAACATCCCCCTCTTTTTCCCCAGCCAAACCTAGCTCTTAGAATTTCCCTGAATCTTGTGTTTCACACAATGTAGAACTGCTTTTATACCCTCACATCTCTTGTGCATCACCATGTGTATTAATTAAATTTCTAAAACAAAGCATCATCAGTTTAATATAGTTTTGTTATCACTTATTCTGACACTGTGGAGCAGAGTTTGGGGATGGCTGCTATGGAGCAGCAGTGGATCAGCTGCTTTAATTCTTTCTACTGTAACACTTTTGTTAGTAAGTCAAAGGAGTAATGAATACCAGAGGAGTTATTTCATTCCATTCAGTGTATTTTATAGTGATGCTGTGGTTGCAGGTACTTGTGAGTGAGTCCCTAACACAGATAAGGCTCCCAGTGACATGACAGGACCAACTTTGAACCGGAAAACCCCAAATCCTAAGTTTTACATCTTACTAGGAATGAATACTTATATGTGATTATGCTTATAGAGAAGCAGTGATGAAATTTGTCTGTGGAGTTCACATAGAATAGAGAGTAGACTTTGCATAATGGGTATACCATTTCTGTGGTGTCCCTTGTGAATGACATTTAAAGAACAAGTGTGCCCCTCTCACCTGTGAGGCATTGGCTTGAGGGACATAACATGTAGGAAGCTCTGGGAGTTTACACAACGCATATGGAGGAAGTTAGGCTGGAGACACTGGCTCAATCTTATTCTTACATCCTGTCCATCAGATGCTGCTGTTACACCAGTCTTTGTCCCCTGAAACTGAACAATCAGAGAAGGAATTATTTATTTTGCCAGAAAGTTTCTTACTCTGCTGCTGGGATGCTGAGGTTACATGAGGTCATAGTCACCATACCAGCTAGAAAGCTGCACTCTAATGCTTGAAGACTTCAGCCAAGAACTAAAAGGGGAAAATGATCAGAAAGTACCTGTTATGCTGAAATTCAAAATATGCCAGCTCTGAATCTTGCTCAGGGAGGTGGAGAGATTTATTTTTTTTTCTTCTTCTGAAATGTATAGATTTCATATTCAGGTCTCAGTCATGTTTCCATTGGGTGACTAATTTCCTGCATATGCAACTAGAGGAAGAAGGGTGAAGAGGGTTTCCAGATTTAAATGAAAGAGGATTACAAAGGAAGCTAATTTACGAGCCAGAAAGCTTTATGAGAAGTAGGATAACTAACTGTTCTCACAATAGAATGAGAAGTGGAAGGACAATAATGACTATTCACTGACAGTTTGAGAAATGATAAGAGCTACTAGCAGCAGTATGTACCCTTTCATTCTCGGTCAAAAGAAGTGTTATCTAAAATGAAGTAGAGCAACTATAACTGATAATAATGATTTTTATCATATCCATGACCGCATGAACCTAGTCAATGGCATAAGAGCAGGACCAGTGGAAGATGAAGCATATAAATAACATGTGTAAAAGCAGGACAATAAGCAGCACTTCAGAGAACACTGTCTTCCCTCAGTTATGTTCAAAGGTCATTTTAGAAAGCAGCTTTTTAGATGGATGGGTTCAAAAGCAGTGTTTGAAACCACCTATTGAGGAGGGACAAGAGGACAGCAGAAAGGCTGAACTGGACAGATTAACCTTTATCTCAACTGGAGCCCACTTTCTGGGCCAAGCAGAGCTAAGGAGTAGAAGAGAAAATTAGAAAAAGAATGTTGTATCTAATGATGTTCTAATGTGAGGGAGAGAAAATATCTTTAGCTTTCAAGCACTGACCTCCTCTCACCATTATGCAGACCCTCTAGTATCTCCAGGGCAGTCTCATCTGCTTCTGATGGAACAGTACCATGCAAAATTGTGCCTAGAGGTCTCACTTGTGCCTTGGAACACTCCAGGTGAGAACAGGATGAGTGAGATGTGACACTAGGCACAGATATGTCTACAGAGACAGAACCAAGAGGAGGGGACCTGAGCTTAGGGGCAGAAGTGGCTGCACTGAAGGCCCTCACAATCTCTGCATACATGGAGGGAAGGACATAGTACTCAACCTCAGTGAAGGGCTGTGTGGCTTCAAACATCGTGTGAAGTGCACATGGGCTCACGTGTCTCTCCCAGATACGGGCTTGCGGAGCAATGAAATGAAACAAAACAGCTGTCAAACAACAAAACAACTGCCAAAAAACCATTAAGCCTCAAAACTGAGTCCTAAGTACTAGAAGCAACAAAGTAAATTGGAAATTCTTTATCTGGCATTGCTAGAATCCATACTTCCATACTATTTACATAACTATACTCTATTGGATCAACTGAAATGTAGTCACTCTTTGTACGTCAAAATCTGTTTGTGCCTTACCAGAGAGTAGACTAACTTTGCAGATGCTAATAGCTATGGAATGGCAGGATTATACTAGGGAAACTGCTTACTCCTTAACCATAGTGACACAAATTAGTTACTTTGTGTCCCAGGGGAATATGATACAAACCTACAAACAGATTAAACACAGAGAAAACTATTTGGACACAAGATGCAGCCACTGTGAGCGTAATTACTAGATTTCTTGCAGGTTTTTTTGCCTTCATATCACTTCCCTGCCAAAACTGCACGATGCGTCCTGCTGTGTTGTGTGGTTCTGTTTTACACGCAGGTGGCACTTTGATGGGGACACACATGTTCTCACCCCTCTGAGAAATTACTGACAACCTTTTGCTTGTTCACTGCTGTATCATCACTGACACAGTATAAATCAAGCACAGTATAACCACTCGTGTGGGTGTTCTGCCATAAGAGAAATGGGACATTCCACTGGGAAGGGGAGAGCGGAAGTGAAACATATGCTTGCGGAGGCTGGAGCTGGACCTTAAATTTAAAAAACCCCTCTATTTCCACCATGGCTATTTAAAACCCCCTTCCTCCATTTATGTATTTTAAAGTGCATACACATATAAATACATCTGATCATACAGCAAATGTCATCCTGTGTGAAGGAAACACATGATGGCTTCACTGCAGGGAAGAACGAGCCTCCACTGTGGCCAGGCCATTCATGGATTGTCAGGTACTGTCCTGCTGTTTAGGGCTGATGTCCTGTCACATCAAAGTAAACATACTCGCTATGAAAAGTGCAGTCAACTTACACACACTGGTGTACCTTCATTTGGGAGAAAGTAAAATGAAATTCCCATACTTTATGAGTGATTTGCCATGTGCCGAATTATACTCATGGTGGAAGGCAACTTCTAGCTACAAGGAATTTTTTGGTTACTAATCTTAATTCACCCATCCAGTACAAGGTACACAAGAAGAGTTAAGCTACATGTACAGTGTTTTCTAAAACTGTTTCGTCAGAGAAAATGTAAACAAAGTGAATTAACAGAATATATTTTTTTCTAAAGAGTAATTTTTTAATTTTTCCGTTGTGCAGCAGCTGCTGTTGCCATGCTGTCATTGCTGTTGCTATGTATTTTTGAGTGTGCCAAGATGTAATTGGCTACTTCAGCATATATAAACTATTGGTAGAGATGTTTCTATGGAAAATCACATATTTTTTTGATTGGTTCATGTTGAAAGTAGATGTGCTTAGCTATCATCTGAATTTAAATTGAGACCAACAGGTTTCAAGCCTCATAATGCAATGAAGCCACATGCTATTCATCATGGTGGCAGTGAATTTAGACAAGAACTTTTATGTTGACATCATGGTGGAATATGAGTGAGATTGCATCTGCACAGTCTCCAAACACTTCTACATTCTTTGGCAAAATTTTGATCCACTGTGAATCATATTTGCTGTGAAAATATAGCTACTTCCTTCTTTTGCCTCACGTAACTTGCAAGCTACCAAACCAAAACTCATTTACAACTTGTTACATATTTTGCTTGAAGAATTAAGAATTATTTACTCATGCAGTGTGGTTATGTATCTAAAAATTCTTGGAAAATATTCACTTACACCTATATAAATTAGGCCAAACTCACCAGGACAGAGGTTAGTAAACCTATACAATTTTGAGTAGAGACTTTTGGGAGAATGAGACATTCCTCATTTCACCTAGGGAAGAGATTTAGCCCTGGACACACTTGCCATATGACCTTGATCTAAAAAGTAGAGATAGACATTTGGACTATGAAATTTTGCGATCAGTAAAAGTGAGAGACACTATGTAGTTAAGTATTACTTTCAGCTTCATACCACTAAGTTTTCCTCCAGTCAGGAAGATAGAATCTGTCTTAAAACATTATTCATATTTATGCTAATAATTGTTTTATAACTAAAGTTTACTTAGGTTACATGAAAACCTGCTACAGCCCAAATATAGATGCAACATAAGGTGAGACCTAATGCAAGGTACGTAAATACATGACTGCTAACACTATGGCATTAATTTTTTTCAGAACAAATGACATGTTTTGCAACCTCAGTTTCATAATTCTGTCTTACTTAAATGCTTTCTCATTTTAGAAGTTAAAATAAAATTTGGGGGTTTTTGGACAGTCTGAGGTTACAGAAATATATTTCCAGAGGGAAATCTGCAAGTCCTCCCCTGTAGGAGGTGGCTGAAGTGTTATTTAGATTTAAATGAAATGAGACTTGATTGAAGGGTTGTTAAGAAGGGACTAAACAGTGTTGGGTTACATCACAGAGAAGATGAATTATCATCTGCTTGGCTCATAAAACCTCTTCAGCTATTACCTATGTGAGGTGTTCTTTTTCATGTTTTGTGTACCTCAGGATCTCCTCATTTATTAGCAAGTCAGACCATTTCCTCTTTTCTTATTCCTAAATCTCCTTGTCTTTGGCTATTGATCTTGCTCTTGTTCTATTACATCAAAGATTATTATTTTTACTGGAAATTCTTTTTTTTTTTCATTTTTTTTTTTTTCATTCCTTTCCTCTGTCTTTGTCAGACCAATTACCCAACTGAGCATTGGCAAGCACAAGCTTAAAGCTTTGGAGATAAATTTGTCTTTCTTTTTTTTTTTTTCTTACTAAGTCATGGGAAGATCATACTGTTTGCCTGAGAATAATTTTATTTCCCTCATTTATAAGCTGTACAATTGGAAATAAAGTGTCTAAAGAAATTATGAATTGTTGATGTTATTTAGTATTGACTAAATATTGAAATTTACTAACGATAACATATGTCAGCCTCCAAAAATACAAGCTTTTTTAAGAGTAGAATTATGTATTTAGGTCACCAACCTGCCATTTCAAGTATTTGCTCTTCACTAAAAAGCTTATTCAGGAGTAATAACAATGTTATCAATAGTGTAAATTTTGAACAATCAGTAAGATTTTGTGGTGTTGTGGACTGCAAATGGTCTTTCAGAACATTAAATTTTAATTTAAGTTTTTCTTTTACAAGAAGTTATGCTGGCATTGTGATGCACCCATGGAACATAATCTGTGGAAAGGCTGTGCATGTGCATATCCTCCCCCCTTGTTGCAGGATAGATATGTTTTACCTTCTGGGGCATCCTAGCACCTTAGGCATCATCTTAGAAGTGATTCCAGATCCCTGTAGGCTCTGTGGAGGAGTGCCACAATGACATAATGCCACGAGTATATGTGCAGTGCCCCTGCAAAGCATTAATTTACCTGCTGCATTCTCCTGCAATCACTTCCAGCTGAAAGCTGGTGAGTGCCATTACTGCTACTGCTTGCAAGCAGGCAACAACTTAATGGAGATGATTCCCTTTAAGAGGTCTCTGCTGAGTTTTTGGTTGTCAGGGAAGATGATAGTCTCATCCCTCCGGTTAGATAAAATTAAGACTCCTTCTGAATATCTCATTATTGATCAAGTGGCACTTGGAGTCAGCTGGTTATATTCCTTTTCTGAGAGGCTAGTCACTGCCCCGAGGGGCTTCTAAAGCTATGGAGAAGGTCTGGCCTGTAACAGGTTTTCCTGAAGTCCTTTCCTTTGGGTAAATCTTAGCTTTTAATACAAGTTAAAGACTGACTCTAACTGTTGTGAAGAAAAAAATTGCTGGCATCTTGAAACAGTAGAAATTAAAAGTGTTGTGAACTGCTTGGGTCAAATCAGCAAAGCATGGACCAAATCTGGATGACAGTGTAACAGTTAGTGAAACCAGAATTTGGCCCTTAGGCTTAACCATATTTCCTTGACATCCATGAAGTTGGCAGACAGATTAATTGGTGAGAACAGAGGTACAGGTATGCCTTTTCCTCACCCTGCTTGATCCAAAAGGATGTGGGGAGGGCCTCTGTTCAGGCCTTGGTACTGTTTATATACTGAAGTTCTCAGTTTAGCGAGGCCTGGAAATGCTTTTTTTCTAGAGACTACAGGCTGAGTGCTTCATGATGTCTATACTTTATCTTGCCTAATTGTTCCTCACAGAACAGGTCATTTCCAATTACTATAATTTTCTTAAACTTCTCCCTTTTGAGCAGAAACTGTGCTCACTGTCAGTCACAGACCAGTTGTTTTTTCTACTGCAAGTTTAGTAAGAGATGGTAGCAGCATTTGCAGTTAAAAGAAATGAAAAATACAGTTTTGTCTGTTAAGGAAATATCATTAGAGGCTAAGGGCACTGTGCTGATCCTTAGCATTAAGCATGCGTACTCCTAATTTAAGAGTGTGAATGCTGCTTGGGTACAGAAGTGTCTATTTTGCTCTAATCTTGGTCTGTGCATTTTTTTTAAGCTGGTACTTTATTATTTGGAGCTAGTCCATTTGTCTAAGTCCTTGTATTCCTTTCAAGAATACCTGTGTGGGAAAATAAGACTTTCTTTGTCTTCAGTGCAACGGCTTTTTTTTTGTTTGTTTGTTTCTAGATCGTATCCAAATGAATTAATTCTGACTACTTGATCTTACTAATTGAACTTCTAATTCATAAGTATTGTTTTGGAGTAAAATTGTGCTCTTAATAAGGAGGTATATGGAGTTATACAAGGAGAGCACAGGGAAGTATCCTGAAAGAGAAAGGCCAAGGTCAGTGCGTTCCCAGTGACTCCCTGTGGATTCCCCTTCTACAGCAGAAACTTTACTTGCTGATAGTGATCACATGGGTTGATATCTGAGTCTACCTGCTGCCAAGCAAAAAAAAAAAAAGTCTCTCTAAACTGCATCTTGAAACAGAAATAGCACTTGTCCAGGGATTTAGACTGAACAGATCTCATAATGAGGTCTGCAGGATTAAAATGAACATTACAAACAGTATTATTTTACAGGTATTCACCCTTATCTCAGTTATAGAGTATTCATAGTTACACTGTCCCTCTGTTTGCTGTCCCTTCTATACACACCTCTGGCTTGTGTGAGACACAACAGTCCACCCATTTAGATGGGACTATGCTGGTCTCAGATTAGCATTTGCACTGCTGTGTTGATTGGTATTAAAGAGTTTCACACACTTGCAAAGTGAGGAAGAGGAGAGGTTAGCAGTTGGACTGGGATTCACTGAGACTTCCGACATGTGGGATGAGATGCAAAAAAATAAATAGGGTTTTGGAGCAGTCACTATGGGGTTCACTATGGCAGGAGGACCGTTTGTTCCAAGGGTAACTTGAGATACCTTGGGCATTTTAAACTCCTAGTATCTTCCTTCAACATCACTTGCTGGGCATCAGGGAATTGTCTCTCCTGAGATTAAATACCTGTGCTGAATATATTCAGGGGTGTGGTGAAGAACAACAATCACTTCTTAGACCTACTTGGTATACTCATTCTAGATTTAAAAGAATTGTAAGTAAACACTCCTTACCTCATTGAGTAGACTTAGCTGTATCTCTTCTGATGACACAGGAAGGACAAGGGGCTTACACTTAATGAGATGGATCTGACTTTATATGTTCCAGTTTTTTTCTTCAGTCACTGCAGTGATTACTGAGACATGCAGAGCTACACCCAGCCTGTTCCAGGCATTAGGGACCTACTACCTTTGGCTTCTGCAAGACACTTTCAGGGGTCTGCAGTATTGTAAACTGTACTGAAACAGAAAAGTTTCTGTCAGCCACTTTCTGAAATTACTATTTTTGCTTTAACCTTCTGTAATCTGCTCACAAACCACCCTGCTTACATGTACAGGTAGCTCTCTGGGAGCTAAGAAATGAGCAGTAGTACCTGTTCACTAGAGCTCTGTTGGTTAGCTTCTTGGGAGACTCATGTGTCCTCAAGAGTGAGATTTGTTTCACAGGACTGTTCTTGCAAGTCTGTGTATGCCATATTTAGTAGATAGGTTATCACTTCTATAGGTGCCAGGGCTGGAATTTTGTTTCCTAGTTTGTTTATAAATTGGATGTCAGATCATGGGATCTGATCCTGTTGAATTTATTGTCTTTTGCCAATTTAAACAATCCTTTATATGATCATTACATAGTATTATATTGATTACACAACAGTCCAGGAAGACTGACACTTTGATGAGCCCACCTTGGAAAATCATGATAAAAGTAAGCACAGCAGCTGCTTCTAAGTGGAAGATGACCATTTGTTCAGGCCTGTTGCTTTAGGTTGTATTCCTCTTCCAGTCTTGCTAAGGCTGTGTATCATTGCAGACCTGAACAAGCAACTCTAATTTTTCTTGCTTTTCAACTTACTATCTTTCCCATCATTGCATTAAATAGCATGTCTCCGAAGATTAGTGTCATGTGCATGACTGTAGTTGTTGTACTAAGCAGTACTTGTGTGTGGTCATGTTAGCAACAAAAATTTCCTTGAAAGTGAGAAACTGGAATCCAGCGTAGCCTCAAGAAAACATATACCGACAGCAGTACATAACATGATGCAGACAAGACAGAAATAAAGTATGTTTGTTGGTTTCTTGTTATGGGCTATGTGTGTTTTCAGTCTCCCATGTTACCTATACAGAGATTGCTGATACAGCAATGTTTGTGCATTGTTGTGTGCCAGTGAGGTTTGCTGCAAATGTCATCCCAGAAGATCAGAGGCGGTCACCAGTGCTCTAGAGAAAAAGTGAGACGACTGATTGTTAACTTTAATGTGATTTGAGTGGGATAACGGACCTGTTTTTAATAACAGAATTTCCCTGCCCACACACCAGGGATGAGGGAAACCCACCCATGGAAGGGCTGCACTGGGTGATGAAACACTTCCTCAGTTGAAGTTCTCTGAGTTCAAGTAACATTCAGGAGTGATTGCAGTTCTCTTTCTGCATCTCTGTTCCAGCTACTGCTTCTGTGACAGTATGAGATAACTCAATTAATACAAAAAGATAAGAGTATATTAGAGTCCTGTGAGGAAGAAGTTCCTAGATTGAGTCCCTAATGCATACAAGGATAATGGTAAGATAAAGCCCTAGTTAATTATACTGAAGAGGCAGGAAGAAACTCACAACTAATTGTGCTGTAGTTAAAAGTTGTGGGTTTTTTTGGTTTTTTTTCCCCCTAAATTAACTCCTAGTACTGATTGTGTTCCTGTTATTGTGTCAGAGGATGAGGATTACAAGGTCTAGACATTCACTGATATGTAGATACTGTCATCAAACAAACATCATTTGGAAAACTGCAGGTGTTTTGTTCGTGCTATGGATGTTAACGGTAGTAGTGAAGTCTTGGTTTTCTATATTGCTTTGTAAGACATTGTGATGTTAGAGGTACCAGAACTCAGAAGTACTGGACAACTGCATGACTTTATTAATGCATGCATGTACATGTGCTGCTTCTCTTATTCCTTTACATCCTGTCACATATCACCTCTGTACAAAACCTTTGCTGAACAAATACATCATAGCTGGCTTACGATGGGCAAAACTTCCATCCTGAGAGAGGGGAGAAGAGATGCTTATTCATTCACTCTCACAGAAAGCAAACAAAGCCATCTATCTGAAGCAGAAGCTGAAAACCCACCGCACTTGCACAAAAACAGCCATCCCCACCACGCAGATATGCCGTGTACTTTGTGGTAGTGAAGAGGAGGGATGGAGTAGAAGGGCAATTTTGTCATATAGTGAGGTTTCTACAGAAATGTCATCTGTGTAGGCTGCCCTTAGAGATGTGCTGAATCAGTGCCTTCCTCCATCAGCTTGCCTTATTCCTTCATGTCCCAGTAATCTGGGCTACTGATAAAACCTGTGAAAATGAATTAATTTTCCTGTTAAACTCATCCAATTATACTAAAAGCAAATAATGAGAATATGAGGGAAATACAGCTATCTTAGCCTATGGATCACCCAACATCCTCAGTGCAGAAGCATCCAAAAGCTGCCTGCTAAGTTGGTTGATATGCCTTTTATTTAGCCTGATGTTAATTTGCTAAACACTGTTTTGGTGTATGTGATTGTAGAACATAAAAATGCAGTAGGTGGTTTATAGGAGATGAGAGCAAAAGAATACTCCGTGCTACGAGCTCTACATACGATGCATATTCTCCAAAGGGATGAAATTTCCCTCGAGCTAATGGGTAAACTGCAAAGTGAGGTACACCAGCAGCTTTACGGTTTGCTTTAACCTGCTCCTCCTACCCGTGCTTTGTGGTGGGTGTACAACTGTTGCAAGTAGGTGGCACAGCTGTCTGCGTTGACTGGCTCAGTACCTTTGGGATACAGACAACACAGTTAACATTGCAAGATGAAAATGGCATCTATACTTTAATAAACTCATTCTATTTCTTTGTGAGAGAAAAGGGGGAGATGGAGGGAGGCAGGGGGGGAGAAGTTGCCAGCTTGACTACATCTGTATTAGTGGCACTGCTCAAATCACACGGTGGTGGCTAATGCTTGCAAAATCCTGACTAGCATTTGAAAGGGTAACATCAGTTTATTATTGCTGCAGTAGCTGTTAACTTTATGAAGATTTCCTTTGCACCTGCCCGCCACCACATCTTTAACATATATGCATATTTATACAACTTAGGCAACATATGTTTGATGATTTTTGTCATTTATATTTACTACAGTATGGATAGCAATTAAAAAATAACCATGTTCACTGTGATGAATTGGTGAAATTCCTGGAGAAGTAGAAACTGCACAAAGAATCTGAAGATAGAGAACGGGTAAATAACATGCAAAAATCTAGTTAATCAGTTGGAATATAAAACACACAGGCATGTGCACTAATGTCTATGTATGTATATATAAAAATGTAAAAATGACAGGGAAGAATACACGATTTCCTGTAGAGGCAGCACAAGAGGATAGATAGTCTGAAATGGGAAACAGAAATGGAAAATAGATAGTTCATGAAATGGGAAAATATCCCACTCATCCACCTTTTACAGGTAAATGGTTGAGTTGTGTTGTAGGGGTGATGAAGGAGGATGACATTTTCTGCAGAGCTCATGTTGTTCTGTTCCTCTGATTTGTGTGTTTTGAATGTAAAATGGATGTATTTAATTGCAGATCTATGTGCTAAAGCAAATGGTGTGCTAGGACCTTAGCTGATGATGCAGTCCCATGTTTGACTCATCCTGGCAGCAGATCAAGCAGGTCTCCTGAGCACCAACTCAGGTACCAAGACCAGGGAAGGGTTATGGAGAGGAGTTTAGGGAGTGACCCTTAGAAGTAGCCAGTTTAGGGGAAAGCTGAGGCTCAAATCTGTATTTGGTGGGTCTGAGTTAAAAATAGAGGAAGATTCTAGGGAGAGGGTAAGCTTTGGATATTAGCCCACTAAATCTGTGTAGGCACATGCACACCAGTACCCACACTGTGTATGAAAGTGAGATAAGCACATGTGATTTGTACTTAGAATGTAGGTGCCAACTTTTTTAGAGAGAATTTCTTACCATGTGGCATATTATCATATTCAAGACCTGCTCATCTCTGTAAAAAGACAGAGGATAGTGGGCTGTGCAGAAATGGAGTGAGACAGTGGAAACTCATGTAGTGGAGCTGTGAAAACTGACATGGGATTGGAAGGCAATTTAGAAAATTGAAGTCAAAGAGAAAAATGGAAAAAGACTAACACAGCTAGATTATGTCCTGGAAGTAGTATTTTCCATGTCAAGCACGGTGATTTGCCTAGAATAATGTATTCAACTTCTTAGAAAGACACTCTAAATCAGCCTCGTTACCATCTTGCTACACAAAGTGAGCTGCTGCTGTAGCTTCCCACAGAGGGTAGAGCAGCCCCATGTCCAGCCCGATTTACTCTGCCTATGCCCAGAAGTGCCCCGACTGTCGTGACTCTGTGCTCTGAGCAACACAGCATTACCTCCAGCAGAGCAATTCAAAGTAGACCAAACGGCACAGCGAACAGTTTACCCACTTCAACAAACAGGAACATGTGCTCGTATGTTTCCTCACTGTTGCTTACACCTCTCCTAGCAGTTGGTGCAGCTGAGGCAGCGTCTGTGCCACCGGAGTGTTCCCTTATGCAGAGCACTCCTAAAGCAGAGAGCACTGCTGGCCTTCCCACCATTTTATATTAGCAGGGTGGCTCAAGCTGGCCTCAGCACACCACAGGATATGCCACTACACTTCTGGAACTACATCACTGGGTGGTTTATCTGCCTGTTTGTCAAGTCAGGTGACAGCATCTTCACACACAATTTTCAATTTGTATTGCTTAGAAAACTTGGAGAGTGAGATTTTGTATCAGCTGCTTAATGAAATCCATGCTACTTCCACAGTTTTCTCCTCCCTCAGTATTTTAGCTGTTCTATTAAAGAAAAAAAAGCCCTGAACAGAAACAGTTTGGGGCTTAAAAAAATTGCCTGTGTGCCTTAGGACTGACAACTCCTAGGCCAGTGTTTAGCCCAATGCAGTGCAAACCTGCTGATGTATTAAACCCCAAACCAGCATTTATAATAGAAATACAGTAAGCCTTTAACTATAATGACACTAGCAGGTGTCACCACAATAAAGATAACAGCCTCCCCATGAACAAATATTAGATTAAAGAGATCAATCAATCTGTATCTTAAATTCTAGGCCCAGCGTGATCTCTACCAGTAAAAAAAAATAATAAAATCACTTCTACTTTGTCTGTGCATTGTAACAGGTGAAAGACCTCTTGATTGTTCAATTATTTTTGCAATAACTTGAGAAAATAGGCATATTTCTTTTTGCTTCTGTTTCAGACTCTCCATGTAAATGATACAGAAGGAATTTGTGACCTAAAGACACAAGCACTTACTGATTTTAAACCTTGCAGCAGGCTGTGGCAGTTTTCATGGTGGGTAGGAGGTATGAGCCAGGGCTCACCATGCTGTCTCCTCCAGGAGTGCCAAAAAACCCTTCTCAAAGCCTCGGGTAACATCATATATTCTATGCTCCTGGGGCTGTGATCAAATTACCTGTGGAAACAGTGCATTCTGCCCTTGATTTTTTTCCTCTCTCCTCTTGCTGCTAGCCTGTTCTGCTACCAATAAAACACCTTTTCCTCAAAAACTGTTGAAAGTTACTACTTTCATTCTCCATGGCTTAATGTGCTGTGAGTTCATTTAAACATGTGACATAAGGACACACTCCCATCAAGTCAGAAGGATCCAACCCAGCCTGAGTGCAGGCTGCAGAGCCATCATTTGTCATGGTAAGTGCCAGAGGTGGGACATCCAGTCCCCCCCAGATGACTAAATGTCCCTTCTAGTTGTCCCTTCCTTTCTCTCTTATGATCATCTATGAGCATCCATCTTCTGTCAAACACAATGCCTGAAAAAAGTAAGTCCAGGCTATGATTTTCTGCACTGTAGGACCAAGCCATGATCTTTACATGTTCTCCCAGGGACAGAGACTGCGCATGGTCCCTGGAGCATGTTCCCTGACCTTGATGTAGAACAACAATAACACTAGCTTTTACCCACTGTTTCTCCTCACTTACTGTCTCTGTCACTACTGTCGCTCCTATTGCAAATAAGGCTTGGTTCATAGAGGCTGTATTCTGAGTTTTTATGCAGGAGCTGCACTAAGATTTTGAGATCTGTTTGTGATAACAGCTTTGAGTCTCAGTTGTAGTATCTGATTCTCCTCTCAAATGCATTTGACCTATTCCGTAGAAAACATGGTGTGTAAGAAGTACAAGAGATATTGAAGAGATATTGAATCCATTGGTAGTCTTTCATGATGGAACAGACCAAGTTTTAAGGGAGACATCTTATCTGCAAGGTCCTAGGTAGGTGCTCTTATCCCAGTGCAGAACACCTGGTGATTACTTAAATTTGGTCTGTTTTGAATGTATTCTAGACTGCATAGGGCAGCTTTTGTGCAAAAAATGTGCACATCAGTTAAATACAGAATAACGGTTGACCAATTACTACATATCCTCTGCTCTATTTTTCAGTAGAGCACACATATAGACAAGATAGAAATTTTCAGTGTTGTGATGAGAACACAGTGCTGTGTCTCAAAATCTCAAACTTTAATTATGAATGTCCATAAAATCTACCTTAATTTAAAGCTCAGTCCTGCGTGTCCAGGTATTACAGCACTTTCTATCTTTGCTGAGGAGCATAATGTCAAGGCTGCTCAAATATCAGGAGAGTGACCTGGGCCAGTTGCACTATATTTTCAGAACCATTCAGGTGCAAAAGAACGCAGATGGTTGCTTAAACTCCACTTAAGATTTGGCCAACCGAAGCTGAATGAAATATATAGCAGCAGCTTGTGCTCTGGTGGTAGGGCATTGTGAGTACTAGGTGATAATGTATGTATTGAGGTCTTCTTATTTTTGAATGGAAAAGTCCAGACTTAATTCTGTCATGCAGGTCTAGTCCCTCTACTGTTCTAAACTGAGGTACCTTCAATGATTTCAGAATAATTTTATTAGCAATACTATTCTCATATTTATTTATTTTTTTCAAATACTTACCTAGCTGCTTTACAGTTTGTAAAGCTGATGCGAAGTGTCATATTTAATGTACATACCCTGTGTATTTGTTCTGTGTTTTGAAGCAATCCCACTCCAGGAACAACATTGTAAATCTAGTGAATTGGTGGCATTGACTTCCATAGGGACTTTAACAGAGTTTAATCACACCATTTTTAATAGCCTGCTTCTCCCTGGTTTTGTTTTTTGTCTTTACGGTCTTTTCTGTTAGGTAATGGATTTATCCATTCTGCTTTGCTTTAGTCTGTATTTATTTTGTCTCTTTTCCTTACTGAAGAGCATGGAGCAACTGTTTCAAGAGTTTTAAACAAGTCCTTGAGTCCTCATTATATTGGCCATTTTAAGCTGGACATTTTCTGTTTCTGTAATACCCTTTTCAGTGATGTCCCCTTTATTTCAAATATGACCTCCTAATCAACTGCTTTTGATCCATTTGCACAGGTAATCATTTGGTTTCCTTCTTCAACTACTGATTTAATGCTTTATCTACCTTTCAGATAATTTTTCTGGGTGCCGAAAGGGTGGGTGGAGGTCTTTTTGGAACACTTTAATCTGAGAACAACCTCTCTTTGTGTTGGAAAAAAAGTTTCCAAAACGATGACATTTTTCAGTATTCCTGCTTGCCTCGAAATGAATGGCAAAACTCTGGTTGCCTTCAAATAATAAAACAAATGGGTGGCAGCAGTCAAGCCACTGAGCCACAAAGAATGAAGGTGCATTTATTAGAGAGTGGAATTGTCTCTCTTTGGTAAGACTTAAAATTCTCTCTGTTGCTTTCTTTACTGAAAAACAGATGCCATTGTAGCTCCCAAGAAGAGCAGCCAGCACAGAGCAGCCTGGTGGCTCTGTGTACACTTTCATTCACCTCATTCCAGAAAGAGTCTATCTTTTGTTGTAGGCATGAAACATTAATAACATATTCTTGCAAGTGGGAGAGGTGAATTGACTTTTTCACACACAGAATACTGTCCTAAAAATCTGCATGGTGTCAGTTCTGCTTTGGCTTTCCTAGTTTCTTTTTTTTTTTTTTGTTTCATGTTTTCTTCTATGCTTTTTTGTTAATTGGTGTTGCTTTCTAGTGCAAGAAAAAAATTATTTTATTTTTTATAGATAAATGTTTTTGGTGCCTAAAAAATGCTGTGAGACTAATGGCTCTGAGACAAAAAATCTCCTGTCCCTGTAGTAAAGATAACAAAGCTTTCAGCAGTTCAAGCTCCTCATTGCTCAAGCTCCTCAAGTTCTTCATATCCCTTCTAGGTATATCAAGGTATCTTAAAAATAATTTGTAGGATGTTACTGGAAGACAACAAGGCCTCTGTGTGGTTTTGAAAGTCTTGCAGCTTTTCATCACCCTACAAAACCTTAAACAAGTCTATCAGTTATAATTTTTAGTGTTTTAGTTTTAGGGAGGGGCATTTTGATTAAATGAAACTCCTTTGAATTTACAGAATTCCCTTAATTTAAGTGCCCCAACAGTGTTACAGCAGTAGTTGAGGATCTGGGTTGGACTGGAAGCACTGGGAAACAAAATCTGGACAAAGTTTTTTTTCTGTACACTACTTTCCTGCTTTACTGATATTCAGTAGGCCTTTTTTTTTTTTTCTTTTCCTCTTGCTTTTCACATTGTTGAATATGAAAGTTTTCTTACCATGTGTATTCCCCTCAGTGTAGTACACAACAACAGAAGTAGAAAATGAACGTATGTTTGAAATGGTGGATTGCAGAAGGAAAGATAATAATCTCTTTTGTAAGTCTCAGCAATTTCTCTCCTTCCTGGCTTCCAAATATCACATTGTTAGAAATGGGTATTTAATAATATTTTTTCCAGATGTAAATACTGAGTAGGAACAAAAACATTTTCTAATGGACAGCATTTTACTAATACAGTTTATAATTATAATTTAGATGTGGATCTGTGAACTCCTATAAACTCTGAGAGCTTCTGGGCCAAGGAATCATGGTAAGCAAGTCAGAAACCTGCTGTTGCCTCTGGCCCAGCTCAGGCCCTAGCTCTGACTGCCCTGGTGCTGTGCTGATTTACAGTAGCTGGAGATTTGGTTGCTGTTCTTGCTCCAAGTCAGTGTGGTCCCTTGAGCCTTACCTTGCCATGCCAGAGAGCTCCAACTGCCACTGACTTCTTGGAAAGCTGAAGTCACTCAGTAATTCACACAATCCAGTCTCTGGTCCTTGTCCTCTCTATGTCTCACTTGCTTTCTGTGTCTCATTCTGCTTTTTAATTAGGCTTTCTTTCACTAACATTTAAGCATTTCTGTCTTACTTGCCAAAGCAATCTGTAGTAGCACCAAACACTCTTTTTGAGAACATGTTTTGTAAATTTTTGGATTCCAGTGTATGTACAGTTTAGCATCATTATTTTCTATATATTATTTTTGTTTAGATACATCCATTATATATCTATATCTACTTAAAATTCAATAAAATTTATTCCGAGAAGGAGAGAGCCAGATGCTAAGTTAAACAAAAAAAATAAATCAAATAAAGATTTAATTAGCAGACAAAAAAAATCAGGGAAAATAACCTTCTGGAAAACAGCAAAATCAGTAGAAGTGTAACAGCATTCTAATATGTTAGTATGCTACCATCCTATATTTATATTTCCTATATACTTTTATAGCCAGCAACACAAAGCTTGTGTGCTGCAATTAGCATCTTGTCTGTAGTGAATTGTCATGTTCTAGCACTGCTAATGAACATGGAGAAGGTGTACCTGCTGTAAACTGTTGCTGAGGAAAAAAAAAAAAGCCCCTTAGAATTACTACTAGAACATTTGTTTTCTTATTATTATTTCTTATTTCCTCTTCTTATTTCTCCCTCCATTCCTCCCTCCTTTATTTCTTTCATTTTTTATTTTTTTTTCCCTTTCTTTGGGAAAAGCCTCTGTTATTACCTGCAGTAGGCTCTGAACACTAACATGCTATTTTGTTGATTGCACTGCCCTCAGACACTGCACATTTGAATCCCATTTGTAGCAGCGTTGCCAGTACTGGGATTCAAAGTCAGAGCCTCTTAGGGTTACAGCCCTGCTGCTGCTTCTGTGCGAGTGGAAGCATCTAATACCACTGGCATCAGAGAGTAGGGCTGATAAAGAGACAAGGTGATCTAAAGAGAGCACACATGGAATTTCCCCCCCCCCCCTTTTCGTTTTTCTTACCAGAAAGATAAAGGAGATGAGAGTAGGTTGATATTTGACGAATTGGTTTTATTCAGAGGAGTGCTATCATTTTTATGTCCTTTTTGAAAATGCACCCACAGTGTCTGAATTCCCATTAATGCAAAGTTCAGATAAAGCTGATGAAAAGCAGCTGCCATCTTGATAGTTGCCATGGCAGATGGCATCAGCCTTTATGCTTTTATCAGTATTAGTATCAGAACACACTCTGTGTTCCAAGCTGAGATAAAAATCATTGAAGCTGTACCTGGAATAGGCAGATCAACACTGCAGGTCCCACACAGTTTTGAATCTTTTCAGAACAGTCTGCATAAAAGCTAGAGACAACACATTCTTGTTATTCATTAGTTCAGCAATGCTGATGGTATTTTGTAAACTTCACAGATGAAGCAGCCTTTCTAAAGAGCTGCTGCCTCCCTTCCTCCTTCCCTCCCACCCCCAGGAATGCTCAGGCTTTGAAAAGAAAAACCACACAGGCACACACACACGCACAGAGAGACACAAGAAACACTTTACAGTAAGTGGACAATGGACACAAGAGTGACATGCCTTCTTGATTAACCTCCTGCATTTTGCACTAAGCTGCTGTGAATTAATGGCATTAAGAATAGATGCATAGCAAAGGAAATAACATCACTGCCGTGTTGAGAAGATGTGGTGGGAAAGGGGCTTCTGTGGGTTTGTTACACCGGTGTTGTGAATCGTGCCTGAGAAGTCTCCCCCATTTTCCCTGCTGCTGGTTTGCAGTGACACATGTGGTGGCAGGACTGTGGAGCCCCACCTGGACCTGGCCAGTCCTGGCACCTCCCCAAGCAGTGGGAGCTGTGCATACAGGGGCCTGCGCTGCCCCTCTGTTGCTGCCTCCACCTTGGGATAAGCATCCTGTCAGAAAAAGTGACTTATACACTGTTAAAACTTTGACGCTAGCTCTTTATTGCAGGCTTCAAATTGTATTGACGAAGCTCCCCATCCTTTTTCCCCCTCTCCCTCTCCCCAGCTCCCCTTATAGCTATGCATATAGTTATTTTTGGTAACATTGTTGCTTGATAAATAGAGGGGTTGTGAGATCTCAAGTTATTATGCAAGTGTTAGCGACACAGGCTGGTAAACCATTTGGCTGTTGCATCGGTGCTGAAATGAATAATAGCAAATGGGAGGAGGGCATGGGAGTTATTTTAAATGACACATATATATTTAAATATAGCCTTAAAGTAATGTTAAAGGTTTAGAGCCATTGCAGGCTCTTGTGCCAACTTGCAAACTCTTCCAGAATTGATTTAAAATTTGCTATTCTTTCTATGATGGTTGACAGGGAGATAAGAAGAACTTTCTGGGTTACCTCTGCCTGGAACAGTGAGGTGGTGGAAGTGGGTCCTCTGTGTGTCTTTCCAGAGGCCTCCAGTTATCCCACTGACAGCTGAAATACACATTTCCTTCAAACAATTTGATGCAGAAATATGGAGCCAGTGTTGTAATTTACAGAGAAATTTCTCTGTGACTGCACAGTTCTACACCTCTGAGGTGGCTTAGTGTGGTCCCTTCCAGGAACAGGCTCATTCTGCCCCAGGTTTGAGAAGCTTTTGTGTTTTCAGTTTGGAATAGGTCTTGAAAAATATTTCAGTCCAGTAGTGGCTTTAGATTTCAAATGCCCATAGGATGGGGCTATTTTAATTCCAAGTTAGTTGAATTAGTTTTGTGACCACCTAAGTGAATATTTAAAGTAGAAATGGATAAATGGATTAGGATAAAAGGAGAGCTGCCACAGAACAAAGCCTCGAGAGTCCTCGAGACAAAGCCTAAATAACTCCCCCTCACCACCACTTTTTCTTTTAAATTTAATTTAAAATGAAAAAAGGAAATGTTCAGTGGCAGGTCTCCACCCTTCACTCAGGACCAAATGGAAGTTAGCTGCTACAGAGATGGAGTCTCCATGGGGTAAAATGTTGTCAGATGTATAATTTACCTGGACACAGGGCCCCCACTGTGCTTCTAACTGTGCCTATAAAATGGAAGAGACTTAGCATCCAGGAGCCTGATCCAAAGCCTTTGAAAGCAGTGGGAACCTTGACACTGAGTTAAATGAGTTTTCAGGAAGGGTCTGTGAATGCACAAGGAACAATAGGTGAATGCAACACAATGGAGGAGCATCAGATAACTGGGAAATTATCATCAGTAGCAGAATAGGAACAAGTCACCACACAAAAACTACTGTCCAGTGCTTTATCAGCATCACAACTTAGGTGAGTTTCAAGGCAAGAGCTGAAGGAATATGTGCAGACTTTGTGGGAAACTTCTCTGAATCATAAGAAGGCAGTCTGCTAAAGAGCATAAGGGTAATGCCAGGAAATTTTGTTTGAGGAGCAATGTGGGCAGTCATCACAGGCACTGACCATGTGACAACATATGAGCTGATGCAGAAGAAAATATGATCTGTGGGGAATGCATAGCCATGAAGGGCCTTAAGAGTTTAATAGTTTGTGTTTGCTGTGGTAGAAAAGGGGCAATAAATTATAGGATAAAGACAGGCAGGAAAGTGCTTCAATGAAGAGCCAGAAAGAAGAGTAGTATGTTTTGCATGTTTTTAAAATGGAATTGGGTACAAATGGGGTGAATATTCTTGATTCAGGTCGAAAAAAGCAGGAACGAGGAAAGACATGATTGCATTGCAGCTTGGACTGTGTGAGCAGCTGTGGGAAGATATTCAAGCTGAACCTCTAAACCTCACCAATTTATTTTTTGGTTAAGAACCACACAATACAATTCCAAGTAACTGGTAATGAAAATTGAAATTACCTTTAATTCTTCAGACTTCTGTTTTTCTTGTTCTGCTTCCTTACCTCCCAAATAGGTAGCTAAAATCACAAGATTACAGGCTATAGCTTTGGCTCAAGAAGTCAAAGGCTGAAAACTATTGTAGGTGTGAGTTCAGCTACTACAGATCTGGAAACCATAGCACTGGCTACACATAAGTTTAATAAGTCTCTTTCCAAGGAGATGGTACAGAAAAGCTATATGCTGTCTTTAGACAGACTCACGTCAGCTCTGCCTTTATAAACTCTCATTACAAGGGTTTTTCCTGTGCAGTCCTGAAGAGATGAGATGTGTTTGGGGAGGGGGAGGAGCAGTTTGTGGAGCTGTGCAGCAAGGTGTCCATACTCAGAGCTTCTACAGGCTTCCTAAGAAGTCCCCAACAGGTCACCATATATAAAATTATGAATCTCTGAAATGAGAATAAAATACACTTTTCATCCTTTTCTTACAGACACTGAGAAACCAAATTAACTAATGTTTCAAAATGCTTCAAGTGCCTCAGTGTGATGAAAGGGCAAAACATTGTTAGGGAAAGTTTGGATATTGGTCCTATATTTTTACACTTTATTTTATTTTAATTTATTTGTTATAATCATATTTAAAACAAACAAACAAATGAAACAAACATGTTCTCTTCAAAGGAAAATCAGAAATACACCTGCTATTCTGAAATGCCGCACTGTGTTAATGATATGCCGATGGGATTCACCATACTTGAAGTATTTGTATTTTCTACTGTACAGATACCAGTAGAAAACAACAAAACAACCTGAATACCTAAAATGGCTGCCACATACCAGTGAGGGACATTTTACATCAGCTGTGACTATTTAAATTCAGCTTCAAGTTTAAGATAATACTTTTTAAAATTATACCCTGTATTTAGGAAGATTCCTTTATGGCTGTCATGGTTGAGGATGTATATAAACTGTTCACTGTTACTTTGTTATGAAGCTGATTTTCAAGCAGTGCAAAAATAATTTGGAAAAGCTTTTTTGCTATTCAGTTATCACTTAAATTTATTTCACTAATTCAAACACTAAAAATAACCATTGGATTTTCAGTGAGATATTACAAATATTTTCTCACAACAGACATGATCTGTGCTATGTTTTAAAAATGGGACTCAAAACAAGGATCATTTTAAAGTCCTAATTTCACTTGGGATCAAATGAGACAGCTGTCAAAATCTGTTTATTTTAATAAGCAACAATGTTAACAGTATTCCCTTTAAAGTGATAAACTTAGGAGGACTTTATCTTAAAAATATATATATTTTAAAAATCTTTCCCAGAGTAAGAGTTTGCTTGTCACCTTTTGTTCTGCTAGGTATTGTGGCCAAGTCATAATCCTGCTTAAGTAAGGGGTTTATTCTAACAAACACACCAACACAACCTGAGCTCAAACAGCTCTAGTGGGCACTGCTATAATTTAGGATCATAGCTCAAAAGAAAATGGAAATTTTTTCTTACATTTAAGGGTTCAGTTTACCACTGAAATTGCTTTTCATTTAATTCAAGCAGCAACTGATAGCACAGAACACTTAAACAAAATTAAACAGAAATCTTTCACGTTATGAGAGGCACTTATGTGTGCTTTGTGCCTTTTTTTTTTTTTTTTTGTTAAATACAGTTTCCCCGAGGAAGAATGGCAGCCCAGATATCGAGCAATTTCTTTGGTTCCCAATAATGTTACTGCTCACTGCTATTATAGAGGGCTTTTTTCCAAGCAACTTTCTCACCTATTGTATGGCTGCATCTCATTCCAACTTTATTTCATGCCTTTTGTTCAGAGTCTGCACCCCCCCCCCCCGAAAATTAAAAAATGCAAAATAAAAAATAAATTAACAGCTTCAGGTTCAGCTATCTCACAACAATGATATTTTGTGGGCTTTTTAAAAAAGAATTACCTCTCTGCAGTAAAATATTAGCCATAAACCAAGGAAACATTCTGTGAAAACTAAAGAGGCAGATAAACATTTTGAAGCAAGCAATAATTGTTTTAATTTTTCTAAATAGTACAGTTGGCTAAAATAAGCTGACCAGATTTGCGGTCTTAGCATCCTGGAAGATTTTTGTGGGTAGGGCAGCGGGGTTGTTGGGGCAGAGCCAAGAAATGAAACAGGTTTTGTGGCCACTGGGCTACCTGCCCACCTTTCCGGTGTCTGATGGTGCAGATGTCAGACACAAAGGAAGTGAACTGGGGCTGGAGCGTTGGCTGTCTGGGAGGAAGGGACAGGGGCTGTGAAAACTGGAACGGCTCAGCACCCGGACAATTTGCAACAGACAACAGGAAGGTCCATTAAAAAAAATGGGACTGGCCTGATGAATCTGGGGCATCTGGTTGCCTTAGGCTAAAAGTACTTTCAGTATTTTTTACTGCCACTATAAAGTAAACAATTGTTTAATTAGTAAAAATAAAAAAGCTACTTACAGGACAAATGAATGAGGGACTTATTTTCTGCTTAAGTAATATTGAATTTAAAATGGTCTCTTGCATTTAGTTAACTTGTAGAAACAAAGAATCATAGTTTCCATAGAGTGGCTTTATTATTTTAAATTTTTTTTGGTCTTTTTTCTTAAGTACAGA